>NC_026003.2:2679023-2818917 GCF_000442705.2 Elaeis guineensis
GATCGAGCTCACGAAATTCGACATCAACTATCGACCCAGGCCAACGGTGAAAGCCCAAATACTGGCAGATTTCATAGTAGAGTGTACCATCCCAGAGGAAGCTGAACCTGAACAAAGCAAAGTTGACGACCTGAAGTCCCAACCGAACTCCCCCGAAGAAGAGGCCGATCCCTCTGATCGCTTTTGGGCCCTCTATGTGGACGGATCTTCCAACATGTTGGGTGCAGGTGCAGGCCTGATTTTGGTCAGTCCGGAGGGAGTCATCATGGAATACGCTCTGCGTTTCGAGTTCCCCATAACAAATAATGGAGCGGAATACGAAGCTCTGATCGTAGGACTAAGAATCACCAAAGAGCTGGGAATAGGTCAGCTCCGGGTGCACAGTGACTCTCAACTAGTGGTGGGACAAGTCAGCGGGAGTTACGAAGCGCGGGAGGACAGTATGGTCAAATACCTTGAGAAGGTAAAGGAGCTCACTCTCGCCTTTAGCAGCTTCAACATTAGACAGATTCCAAGGTTGAAAATATCATGGCTGACCTTCTCTCCAAGCTGGCGACGTCGGCTCCGGCCGAATTGCCCCAAGGCATTCTCTTTGAAGTTCTAAATCATCCGAGTACAGAAGAATCGCGGCCCGTGATGGAGATTGACCACGAGCCCAGCTGGATCGACCCACTGATAATCTATCTCAGAGATGGAGTTCTCCCCCAGGATGCGAAAGAAGCCCGGAAGCTCCAAAATCAGGCCTGCCGATACATCCTTTATGAGGGCAAGTTGTACAAGAGATCATACTCCTTGCCCCTCTTAAAATGTCTCTGGCCCTCGGAAGCTGACTACGCCTTGTGGGAAGTACATGAAGAATTTGCGGAAATCATTTGGGGCTAGATCTTTATCCCACAAGTTGCTCCGTCAGGGATATTACTGGCCAACAATGCATCATGATTCGATTGAATATGTCAAAAAGTGTGATCGATGCCAGAGATACGCCAACGTCCAGAGACAGCCCGCCACCGAGCTCACACCCTTGAGTGCCCCATGGCCTTTTGCACAATGGGGGATGGACATTCTGGCCCCATTCCCCTGGCATATGGGCATAGGAAGTTCCTCCTTGTAGCGATCGACTACTTCACCAAATGGGTTGAAGCCGAACCACTAGCGAAAATCATAGAAGCAAAAGTGCAAGATTTCGTCTGAAAGTCGATCGTGTGTAGGTTCGGTCTGCCTAGAACCCTAATCACTGATAATAGACGGCAATTCGTGGGAGCAAAATTCATCGAATTCTGTGAAGATCTGAACATCTCCCACAACTTCACATCAGTAGCCCATCCCCAGGCGAATGGCGAAGCTGAGGTAACTAATCGAACCCTTTTGCAGGGGATTAAGACGAGGCTCGAAAAAGCGAAGGAAACTTGGGCGGACGAACTTTATCATGTGTTGTGGGCGTATCGAACTACCCAGAGGCTACCTACGGGGGAGACCCCCTTTGCTTTAGCCTTCGGTACGGAAGCCGTCATTCCAATCGAGCTTAAACTCCCGTCGGCACGAGTCGTGGCATTGACGAACACCAAAATTCGCAAAGTCTTAGAGCCAATCTCGACCTGCTGGAAGAAAGATGGGAGATAGCTCAGGTTCGAATGGCAGCCTACAGATAGAAAGTCGCTCGATATTACAACACCCGGGTCAAGAACAAAACCTTTAGAGCAGGAGATCTAGTGCTTCGACGAGCCGCTGTCTCGCAACCTCAGGATCGGGGGAAACTCATCCCAAACTGGGAAGGACCGTATGAAGTCAAAGAAGTAGTCCGGCCCGGAGCTTATTATCTTAAGGAACTCGGAGGAGCCGACCTCCCACGACCATGGAGCTCGGAAAACTTACGGATGTACTACCAATAACTTAATTTTAATCAAAAGTTGCATACCTGTATGTCTTTGGACAATTCAAACAAACTAAAGGGAAACCTCGTCCCGACAAAGTCGAAGGCCCGGTTCCATTTAGACCGGATGGGGGGAGAGGCCCTGCAACGCCCACATGCGCCCCCACAGCCCTGTTAGGGACAGAGAAAACCTCGCCCTAACTTGAGCAAAGTCGAAGGCCCGGTTCCATTTAGATCGGATGGGGGGAGAGGCTCTGCAACGCCCATATGCGCCCCCACAGCCCTGTTAGGGACAGGAGGAAAACCTCGTCCTAACTTGAGCAAAGTCGAAGGTTCGGTTCCATTTAGACCGGATGGGGGAGAGGCCCTGCAACGCCCATATGCGCCCCCACAGCCCTGTTAGGGACAGGAGGAAAACCTCGCCCTAACTTGAGCAAAGTCGAAGGCCCGGTTCCATTTAGACCGGATGGGGGGAGAGGCCCTGCAACGCCCATATGCACCCCCACAGCCCTGTTAGGGATAGGAGGAAAACCTCATCCTAACTTGAGCAAAATCGAAGGTCCAGTTCCATTTAGACCGGATTGGGGGAGAGGCCCTGCAACGCCCATATGCGCCCCCACAGCCCTGTTAGGGACAGGAGGAAAACCTCGCCCTAACTTGAGCAAAGTCGAAGGCCCGGTTCCATTTAGATCGGATGGGGGGAGAGGCCCTACAACACCCATATGCGCCCCCACAGCCCTGTTAGGGACAGGAGGAAAACCTCGCCCTAACTTGAGCAAAGTCGAAAGGCCCGGTTCCATTCAGATCGAATGAGGAGAGAGTTCCTGCAACGCCCACATGCGCCCCCACAGTCCTGCTAAAGATGGGAGAAAAACCTCGCCCTAGCTTGAGCAAAATCGAAGGTCCGGACTCCTACGGGAGCCGGGCTCCGCCCGCGACTTCTACCGCAAGGAGGACTCTGCCCGGACTCCTACGGGAGCCAGGCTCCATCACCAACTTCAACCGATGGTAAGTTCCGCCCGGACTCCTACGAGAGCCGGGCTCCGTCGCCAACTTCGACTAGTGATAAATTCGTTCGGACTCCTACGGGAGCCGGACTTCGCACCTTACTTTAACTACAGGAAGATGCCGCCCAGACTCCTACGGGAGCCGGGCTCCGTCCGCAATTCCAATCACAGGGGGACTCCACTCCGCCCAGACCCCTACGGAGGCCGGGCTCCGTCACCAACTTCAACGGCTAGTAATCTTCGTTCGGACTCCCACGGGAGCCAAACTTCGCCCAGACTTCACCTACGGGAACCGAACTCCCGTAGCCTCGCTGAAAGCAGAGGAAAAATTTCAGACGAAAAAGAAAAAGGAAGGCGATGGGCCACATCAGCGACGATTGGAAAATAAACAGCACCCAAGGTGCAGAGAACCCTATCGCGGCAAAGATTGGGGCCCTCATCAGGAATCCCAGCTTTCAAGAAAGCTTTCTACGCAAATCCAAGGTAGGACAACTTCCTCGGGGTGACAGAAGCTCAGACCTCCGAGCTCAAGCCCTGAGGGGGACACCAAGCCCGAATGGCCCCCAGGCGAGTCCGCGGCCGCTGGCGGAAAGGATGGATCGATATGATGGCAATCGAGTATCTTCGAGCGATGCAAAAATCGAAAAGGAGCTTGGCAAACGATAATTCAACACAAATAAAAGAGCCACCGGTGACCTAAGGACGACGTCAAAAAAAAAAAAAAGAGAAAAAGAAGAAAAAGAGAAAAAAAAGATGAGAGAGGGAAGGAAGTTCAGCGGACAGCAATTCACGAGGTAACAAAATCTTCCTCTCATTCTTCAACTAACAAGATGTACGTTACAAGACCCGGAGGGCCAGAAAAGAATACATTATTACAAGGCTCGAAATACGGCTTGGAAAGGATACCCCGGAGGCCGCTTCAAGCTGCAAACTTCTCTTCCCGTTCCTGTCCTTTCCGACCGCATTTTCCAGTGCGTGAAGCAGACCTATCGGCTCTTGCCCCATCTTGTTTCGCTCCACCTCCGAAATCCCATCCCCGGGGGGAAAAGGATGGGATAGATTCTAGAGGGCAATCAGGGTGACGACAGCGGCGAGGAAGACCTGTTTCAAGAAGAACCGGAGTCACCCCGGAGGCAGCTGCGGCGCCAGAGATATGCGCTATCACCAAATGCTCCGTGACAACCACCGTCCAAAGTGTTCCGACAAGGTCGGCATGCACTACTTCCACCGTCCCCGCAACAAGTTTTGCTGCCCCACCGTCGACGCCGACTGCTTCTGGTCCCTCGGCACCGACGACATCAAGGATCCCGCCACAGCTTGCGACGACAGCTCTGCCCTCCTGATCGGTGTCACCCCATCTTGCTACTCCAAAATTCTCAAGCAGAACGCCTTTACCGGCGGTCTCCATCATTAAACCCCTGTTGTTGAAAAATTCTTCCTCAAACCCCCTTTGAAGCGACAGGGACCTTCAGCGGCCGCTCGATGACTGGAGAACTCGCAGACCACTGTTCTCGTCCCTGCCTTCCTCCAAGCCCTAGGCATCCTCTTGAGGATGGCCTCTGGGGTGGAGGACCTGGCGGGGTTACCCCCTAGAGAGAAATCGGGGGGCTAAGGATGGCAGAGAGACGGCAAAGACCGGCGCGGAAGACGCTCGGAGTTGGCAGGGGTACCGAGGGAGTGGCTGAGTAGCCAGGCTCTCAGGCGAAAGAAAGATGCCATCTTTTAGGCGGAGTAAAGCCCCGAAGGAAGGGTAGGGGGTTTAAAAAGGCAGCGGATCTCAGCGCAATTATGGTGGCGGATATCCCTAGACCAATCGGTGCTTACCACGTGTCCCGCGTGTCCCACTCGCCGCTATCAAGGATTGAATGTTCGCAAATTTTACGGCGCGACGCTTGGGATCGCATCTCGATGGGAGTTTTGAAAAGACTTTTCGGATCACCCTAATCGGAAAAAAGGCTCTGGCATGCGCGCGTTAAATGCTGATATATCCGAGGGCGGTTGCGCCGAGACGTCAGAAGGGGAACTTCGGCTGCGACAACCTCTCTAAACTTGCTTCATTCAAATTCAAACTCGAAAGTGGGGGACTGGTGTTGGGTATAAGATACCCTTGATCGAAGTTCTTGGCGGAATTGACCCTCACAAGTCTCTTCCGACTTTCGACTGCCGTTGGTGAACTCCCATCACTCCGCTTGGACTTCTACGGGAGCCGGGCTCCGTCCTCAACTTCAACTGCCAGTAAGCCTTGTCCGGACTCCTACGGGAGCCGGACTTCGCCTTTGATTTTAATTGCAGGAAGACTCCGCCCGGACTCCTATGGGAGCCGGACTCCGCCTACGACTTCGATCGCAAGTAGACTCCGCCCGGACTTCTACGGGAGCCGGGCTCCGTCCTCAACTTCAACTGCCAGTAAGACTTGTCCGGACTCCTACGGGAGCCGGACTTCGCCTTTGATTTTAATTGCAGGAAGACTCCGCCCGGACTCCTACAGGAGCCGGACTCTGCCTACGACTTCGACCGCAAGTAGACTCCGCCCGGACTTCTACGGGAGCCAGGCTCCGTCCTCAACTTCAACTGCCAGTAAGCCTTGTCCGGACTCCTACGGGAGCCGGACTTCGCCTTTGATTTTAATTGCAGGAAGACTCCGCCCGGACTCCTACGGGAGCCGGACTCCGCCTACGACTTCGACCGCAAGTAGACTCCGCCCGGACTTCTACGGGAGCCGGGCTCCGTCCTCAACTTCAACTGCCAGTAAGCCTTGTCCGGACTCCTACGGGAGCCGGACTTCGCCTTTGATTTTAATTGCAGGAAGACTCCGTCCGGACTCCTACGAGAGCCGGACTCCGCCTACGACTTCGACCGTAAGTAGACTCCGCCCGGACTTCTACGGGAGCCGGGCTCCGTCCTTAACTTCAACTGCCAGTAAGCCTTGTCCGGACTCCTATGGGAGCCGGACTTCGCCTTTGATTTTAATTGCAGGAAGACTCCGCCCGGACTCCTACGGGAGCCGGACTCCGCCTACGACTTCGATCGCAAGTAGACTCCGCCCGGACTTCTACCAGAGCCGGGCTCCGTCCTCAACTTCAACTGCCAGTAAGCCTTGTCCGGACTTCTACGGGAGTCGGACTTCGCCTTTGATTTTAATTGCAGGAAGACTCCGCCCGGACTCCTACGGGAGCCGGACTCCGCCTACGACTTCGACCGCAAGTAGACTCCGCCCGGACTTCTACGGGAGCCGGGCTCCATCCTCAACTTCAACTGTCAGTAAGCCTTGTTCGGACTCCTACGGGAGCCGGACTTCGCCTTTGATTTTAATTGCAGGAAGACTCCGCCCGGACTCCTACGAGAGCCGGACTCCGCCTACGACTTTGACCGCAAGTAGACTCCACCCGGACTTCTACGGGAGCCGGGCTCCGTCCTCAACTTCAACTGCCAGTAAGCCTTGTCCGGACTCCTACGGGAGCCGGACTTCGCCTTTGATTTTAATTGCAGGAAGACTCCGCCCGGACTCCTACGGGAGCCGGACTCCGCCTACGACTTCGACCGCAAGTAGACTCCGCCCAGACTTCTACGGGAGCCGGGCTCCGTCCTCAACTTCAACTGCCAGTAAGCCTTGTCCGGACTCCTACGGGAGCCGGACTTCGCCTTTAATTTTAATTGCAGGAAGACTCCGCCCGGACTCCTACGGGAGCCGGACTCCGCCTACGACTTCGACCGCAAGTAGACTCCGCCCGGACTTCTACGGGAGCCGGGCTCCATCCTCAACTTCAACTGCCAGTAAGCCTTGTCCGGACTCCTACGGGAGCCGGACTTCGCCTTTGATTTTAATTGCAGGAAGACTCCGCCCGGACTTCTACGGGAGCCGGGCTCCGTCCTCAACTTCAACTGCCAGTAAGCCTTGTCCGGACTCCTACGGGAGCCAGACTTCACCTTTGATTGCAGAAAGACTCCGCCCGGACTCCTACGGGAGCCGGACTCCGCCTACGACTTCGACCGCAAGTAGACTCCGCCCGGACTTCTACGGGAGCCGGGCTCCGTCCTCAACTTCAACTGCCAGTATGCCTTGTCCAGACTCCTACGGGAGCCGGACTTCGCCTTTGATTTTAATTGCAGGAAGACTCCGCCCGGACTCCTACGGGAGCCGGACTCTGCCTACGACTTCGACCGCAAGTAGACTCCGCCCGGACTTCTACGGGAGTCGGGCTCCGTCCTCAACTTCAACTGCCAGTAAGCCTTGTCCGGACTCCTACGGGAGCCGGACTTCGCCTTTAATTTTAATTGCAGGAAGACTCCGCCCGGACTCCTACGGGAGCCGGACTCCGCCTACGACTTCGACCGCAAGTAGACTCCGCCCGGACTTCTACGGGAGCCGGGCTCCATCCTCAACTTCAACTGCCAGTAAGCCTTGTCCGGACTCCTACGGGAGCCGGACTTCGCCTTTGATTTTAATTGCAGGAAGACTCCGCCCGGACTTCTACGGGAGCCGGGCTCCGTCCTCAACTTCAACTGCCAGTAAGCCTTGTCCGGACTCCTACGGGAGCCAGACTTCACCTTTGATTGCAGAAAGACTCCGCCCGGACTCCTACGGGAGCCGGACTCCGCCTACGACTTCGACCGCAAGTAGACTCCGCCCGGACTTCTACGGGAGCCGGGCTCCGTCCTCAACTTCAACTGCCAGTATGCCTTGTCCAGACTCCTACGGGAGCCGGACTTCGCCTTTGATTTTAATTGCAGGAAGACTCCGCCCGGACTCCTACGGGAGCCGGACTCCGCCTACGACTTCGACCGCAAGTAGACTC
Source organism: Elaeis guineensis (assembly GCF_000442705.2). Classification (NCBI taxonomy): domain Eukaryota; kingdom Viridiplantae; phylum Streptophyta; class Magnoliopsida; order Arecales; family Arecaceae; genus Elaeis; species Elaeis guineensis. Next base: position 2,686,697 of record NC_026003.2, read on the forward strand.
CGCCCGGACTTCTACGGGAGTCGGGCTCCGTCCTCAACTTCAACTGCCAGTAAGCCTTGTCCGGACTCCTACGGTAGCCGGACTTCGCCTTTGATTTTAATTACAGGAAGACTCCGCCCGGACTTCTATGGGAGCCGGGCTCCGTCCTCAACTTCAACTGTCAGTAAGCCTTGTCCGGACTCCTACGGGAGCCGGACTTCGCCTTTGATTTTAATTGCAGGAAGACTCCGCCCGGGTTCCTATGCGAGCCGGGCTCCGTCCTCGACTCCAACGGCTGTAGACAGACTTCATCCGGACTCCAACGGGAGCCGGACTTCGCCCATGACCCCAACTGTAAGTAGACTTCGTCCAAACTCCTACGGGTACCGGACCTCGCTACCGACTCCAACCGAACTTCGGCCGACAAGTCTGGACCCCCTGGCGGGCCACAGTAACGGCCACAATACTGCTCCACTCCCTGCGGCGGACCCTACGCAATAAATTCTTCCCTACTCCATCATTCCCTGACAGACCGTATTAACGGCCACGATACTACTCCACTCCCTGCGGCGGATCCTGTGCGATTATACCACTTCCTGACAAGTCACGACAGCGGACGCCGCTCCACTCCCGTAATTGACTCCACGTGGCAAGCCACGATGATAGCCACGATCCCACTCCACTACCCTCCGCAATAAATTCTTCCTGACTCTGGGCGGCCCACTATCAGACGGTTACAGGCGTCGCTATCAATTTGTCGCCCCCTCCGTCTATAAAAAGAGAATCCCAGATACGTTATTCGATAAGCTCTCATTTTTACCTAAAAATTCTGCTAAAATTTTCGTTCGAGCACTCCATTTTTGTTGAGGCCGAGAACTGACTTGAGCGTCGGAGGGTCTTGCCGGAGCAACCCCACCTCCGGTTTAGACTTCTTTTGCAGGTCCCGGCGGCGACCGCGACTCCCTCGACTCCAGCTTCTCCGGCGCAAGCGGATTTTTGCACCAACATCATATATATTGACAGAAAGTTATGTAAGACATTAAGAAGCTATGTATGTTGTTCAGGATATCATATATATTCATAAAAAGTTATATATGTTATTCAGAATATCATATATATTCACAGAAAGTCATATATGTTGTTTAGAATATCATATATATTTATATTAGAAAGTCATATATATTATTTAGGATGTCATATATACTCACAAAAAGTTATATATATTGTTCAAGATGTCATATATATTTATAAGAAGCCATATAAAATATTAAAAAATCATATATATTATTCAGAATGTCATAAATACATATAGTTCATGACATTATATATATTCATAGAAAGTCATACATTGCATCAGAAAGTAATAATATTATTTCTTCTTTATTCTATAGAAGAAAGGGCATGCATTTTTGTCACTAAAAATTAGATAAAGAAAAAACTGGACGGTATTAAATATCTATCCCATCAGTAAGTATACTAGGTATTCCAATGTAATTAGATGGTATACTCCATATCAATTTTATTGCACCACATGTAGTGTACAAAGAATTACTAATATATTCATTGCTCGTTAGTTGGTCCCTCAGCTAGGTTCCAAGAATGATGCACACATGGAAGACAAGGTTAGGTTGCACGCTAAGTACGGCCCGATTCAATCATTCTTAAATGGAGAAATTCTTTGTGCACCACAGGCAGTGTAGAAAATCCAACGTGGAGTACACTGTCTTATCCGATTGATTCATGTAGCTACTACTTTTCAATATATATTTAATACCTGTAGTTTTATTTTTTCATTTGAAATTTTGAGTGATGAAAATGCCCTCCTATTTTAAAAAAATTATGACATTATGTGGCATATTATGACATCCTTCGTCAAATTATGACTTCCTGCACGTAGGATGTCATAATATGACATAGAAAATTATGACATCCTATGGTATATTATAATATCTTACGTTAAATTATGACTTCGTGTATGTAGGATGTCATAATATGGCTCAAGATATTACAATAGAAAAGGAATATTTTTGTCTAAGTACTTTTCAACGTGCATTTAATACTTGCAGTTCTATTTTTTCATTTAAAAATTTTAAATGATGAAAATATCCCTGCTTTTTGAAAAAAATTATGACATCCTGCATCAAATTATGACTTTCATAATGCAAGATGTCATAATATTATGCAGAAAGTCATAATATGGATATAATATGTCATAATTTTTTTTAAATAGTAGAGACATTTTCATCATTCATAATTTCAAACGAAAAAGTAAAACTGCAGGCATTAAATGCGCGTTAGAAAGTGATAGCTACATAGACTAATCAGATAAAATGGCGCGCTCTACGTCAGATTTTCTATACTGCCCGCGGTGCACAAAAAATTTCTCTACTTAAATGTGTAGATCTCATCTAGCAAAACTTTGGGTAATGGAACTGTTTTGTGCTTCTTGTCTGCCCTTTCTTTGGCTTTAAGAGCAGTTCTAAGATGTTGGAACGATTAGATTTAATTTGTGGCAACAACCATAGTCAGAAACTGAAAGGGATGCATGCATTCTTTCGATCTCCAGAGGTGATTGGTGCAGTCACAAACATAGGCTTGCATGCTAATTAATCTAGGGCACATCCAAAAATTATGTATTTTTTGATCTCCCTTTGGACAGTGATACATATTTTACTTTAATTACTGCTTCGATGTAAAAACCAGATTTTTCGTTCATCTGTATCATGTTGAAGGAAGACGGAAACAGAAAGCTTGCACCATGCCATCGGGAGGATGTTCCGGGTTCAAATCTTTGGAGGTGCTTCTCAAGTATGTGGCATAGACAACTCTTAGTGGTGGTCCTCTCTCATTCCTCAAAAGAAAAAGCTAGTGTGGCATCTCGTAGGTTTAGAAATGAGTTTGACTTGGAAACTCATGGAAACTCTTTTGCAAAATGAGTGTGACTTGGTTTCCACTAAGAATGAATTTATGCAGCTAATCTTTTCAAAGGAAGCCTAAGTAGCATGTTTTGATGCATTAAAAGAATTGGGAAACCACTAGTTTCTTATTGCATGCTTCCGAAGTGTTTCTCAGCCGTGCACTGAAGGTGAAAGCTGAACCTAAGGGTGAGGCTATGCTAAAGACACAGGTTCAAACCTTCAAATTATTAGAATTGAGGAGATTTCGGGGTATTGCAAAAGGTTCATCTTTTAAAAAGCATATAACCAAAAAAAAAAAAGAGGAGGTTGGTTTTTCTCTGTAATATTTTGTGTTCCGTATGCTTTGTTAAGATGTGACATTTCTACGGTTTCTAAAACTAACTGTTGAACTATATCTGCAAGAAAAACATTGGAAAAGTATGAGAAGCTACATGCTTGCCCAAAAGCTATGCATCTTCTAGATTCTCTTGTCATAGATCATCACCAAGGACCGGTTAAATTTGTACATATCCTCTTCTTGGATGAAAGCATTATCTTAGATACCATCATGTTGCTTCAAGATTTACAGATTATCGGAGATTATTTTTGGTGGAAAGATTCGAGATGTGGCATGCAAGATCCTGGAACTTGCGAAACTATTTTGAATTGATTATTAATATTACTGGCTATTATTGGGTCGCACCACCTCAGCCGATATCCCCAAGACTTATACTCAATAGTTCTCAAGTTGATAAAAATACTGATGTGAGTCTCGACTATGGATGTCATCAAGACCTCCAGGAGGTTGACCTTATCAGAAAGTCGATCTCATCAGAAAGCTGATCTTATTAGAAAGCTGATCTCATCAAAAAGCCACCTCATCAGGAGATCGAGCTCATCAAGAGGCTGAGCTCGTCAGAAGGCCAACGTCATTTGATAGCCTACCTCATCAAAATGTCGATCTCAATCTGATATATGACAATATCGGAAGACATCAGCCTCATACCAATCTCCGACCTGCTCAGTTTGTATTATCAGGATATCATTTTTAGCCGACCTACAAGAGAAACATTATCATATCATATCACTTGATCTAAAGATTCACTATCACTATTTTAAGCCAGATCAGGTTATTACCGATTTATTGATATATTACTCGATTCTCCGCAAGAGGACATCGGATTTGACCGATCTCATCAGACTAAACTAATTTTACTCAGTCAGTAAAGCTTCAAGTCAGTTATCGTTCAGCTATATTGTAGTTAGATTATAGTTATGATACAATTATTTTACAGCTTTGCTACAACTATCTTCCAACTATGCTACAGTTATTTTTCATATGGGTGAACAACCCACGATCTCCATACAGCTGGCTATTTTGTTATAACAAACTAATAGTCTAACAAATTTCTAACAGTCTAACAAATTCTTCTAACAGTCTAACAGCCTAAGCAAGCCCCCTCTATATAAAGAGGGGAGAATACTCTCTGAGAGGTAGGTGAAAAGTTATACTCAGAGCCTAGACTCTGTTGAACTCTTTTCAATTTTTTCACTGAAGAAAATCTGAGTTCTTTTTATTCCAATTCACATCCTTTGCTTTCTACTTCTTTATTTTCCACTATCTGTTCTTACGGTCCCGATTTACCTGAGCATCGGAGGGTCCTAAATCAGAGAGTACCCCACCAGTTTTAGGACTTCTTTTGTAGGTCCCTTTGTGGTCTTAATCGACTTGTCCTCTATCAACTCTCCAGCTCGGTCTAGGATCAATCTTGTCATCTTTTTTTTGGAGCCTTATAGTAATAGATTGATGCCAGAGGAAGGGCTTTACTCAAAATTTTATGAAAAATGATAAATCAGAGAGCACAAAATAATTCTGTGCCTTCATCATTTTTTTCGAGAGGCATGCCAGAAGCAGTTCTACCTCTAGTTGTGGTAGATTCACATCAATTTAATCATCTGATTCGACAAGTTCAGGCTCTTACTACTGCAGTACAATAACTTCAACGTACCATAGAGCAATAGGGAAGGGTTCAAAGTGGAATAATAGCTTCAAGGAAAGTGCTTTGTATTTTTGTATGTTACAAGTTTAGCAATAAAACTTAAATTAGTACTCGTTCCTCTAATTAATTATAGCTATTACATATATGTGGCCAAAATGTAACTTGCCTCATTTGAAGGAAGATAACATGGAACATAACAAATAACAAATGCAAGCAAAATGGGAAAAACAGTTTCAGATTTAATTAATTAACTGGTATAGCATCTAAGAATAATATGTGCACAAGGGAACTTGTGTTCAAGCCTTCTCATCTCATCTCATCCAACAGGGCAGGGCAAGCATATCATATATATCAAGCTATCATAAATGGCAAAAATCAATGAAATAATTGTGACGGTGCTTTTATCTGTAGCTCACATGTAAATATAACAAAGATAGAATACCACAAATAGTAAGACTTTCTAAACACAAAAACATTTAAACACCATTCATACTTTTCAGCAACCAAGATCCTAACTAGGATCTAAACCCCAACACTTTAACCCGAATGTTCGAATTGTCTTTTTAATTAGACTGAAATAGTTGAGAGTAATAAGAGAAATCAAATATTCAGCAAACAATTCACAAAATTTTAAGATAGAATAGACTTAACATACCCATGCTACAACAGAACCCATAAAAATGATCTAAAGGAATTTAAAATACATTGGAGGTGAAAAGATAACGTAGGATCAATGGAATTGCCATGTAGAGTCCTAGTTTAGATAGATTAGAAAACAAATTAGGAACTAAAATATCACCACGAAAGTGTAGGGGAGAGGGAGCGAGTAACAGAGAATGGGCATATCTATGCGAAAAGACTTTTGGTATTAGAGTTGGAGTTTTGAGTTCTAACCTTTCATATGGTGCAACGACCTCCAAATCCAATCCAATGTGTGCTAGAATGTTTCCTTCAATAGAGGTTTCAATTGGAAGGGTGCCAGCTGTAAGTTCTTTCACTTCACTGCCAATAGAGATGGAGGTGTGGGGGTTTCTGAGTTCCAGTGTTTGTGAAGAAGTGGTAAATGTGGAGGAGAGGAAACTTTTTTTTTTTTTTTGAGGGGACAAAGAAAGTGCTTTCAATCAGGGTTTTGGCGCTCCCATTACAAAAAAAAAAAAAAAAAAGGTTCTACGTGCATATGACTTTTTCTAATAATTTTTTTTTGTTTCAGTGACAAGTAAATATTGTCACTGAAATTTTTTCTACAACAAAAAAATATTTTTTGTGACCAGTAATTATTATCACTGACGTCTTTCAGTGACAGAATTTCAATTCTTGTCATGAATAATATTTTTTTTTTCTCAACCAATATTTTAGTTTTTAGCACTTTTATTTAATGACAATTTCTAGTGATAAGAAAAAATTTTGTTAGTAATAATTAATAATCTGTGACAAGAATATTTGATTGTCACCAAAATAAATCAACTGATGCTAATTAGTGACAAGCATAATTTCTTGTCATAGAATATTTATTTTCAGTGATAAGAATTTTCTTTGCCACAAAACACTTGTCACTATAAATAAGATTTCTTGTAGTAAATTTCTTGTGAAAGAGATAAGTAGATTTCAAACTACCATATATCTTTTATGCATATGATTTGTTATTGATGATATTATGTTTTCTTAAAACAAAAGATCAATATATCTATCATAAAAATTATAGTTTGTCATGAAAAGTAGTTTTATTAATGTTTTTAATAGAAATAATATGTTTATGAAATATGAATTTTATCATGTCATTTAGTTTTTCCATCTATATGTATGCTTGATTTAAAAAAATATATTTTTAAATGCTTTGAGATACTAATATATGATATTTAGAATTGAAAAAAATTGACATCTAAAACTAGTTTCACATGATACACGGCCTTGCTAGTGGATATAAAGTTGGTATATACTATACGATGCCTTATCAATTAGTTTAATTACAAGTAATCTTAGCACGAATATCTTTGAGCAATGCTTTGAACTATGATATGACCAAATGATAAAGAATAATTTATGATTTTACTTATACAATATACTTGAACCATGATATTGATAATTTATGTAGGTGTGATTTGCTTTATAATATTGTATTATGAAATACTTTATTTTGAAATAATAATTATTTTTTTTAAATGATGTATTGTTCATAAAAAAAACTTATGTCTAACCTAGTAAGATAGTACAAGTTTTTTTTACCAAGCTGTATAACCCATATTTCTCTTTATTTATCTTTTCTTTTTCCAAATAAATAGGATCTCTGGGAATAAAAAATGGTCTAGGCTTGGAGCTCGCACTAGTAAGCTCGGCAATTTTGTAACAGAAATTTAGTCCATAAAATCAATTATGAATTTGTAGTTGATGACTTTCTAAATTTTGAGGTTATGGATTTTAGGGTTTAAATTTGGATTTAGTTGTCAGAACCAATTTTTGTTTAATTACTTAATAGATGATGGATTTAAATTTTTTATTATATTCGAGATTATAATTATTGGTTTCATATTATCGTAAGTTGCATCTTTTAGTAGTATATGCCCATATTATATCTCAGATTTGAGGTGTGACAATGGGTATATCTTCGCTCTCATAATTTGAGTTTAATTTTTTCTTATTTACAAGAAAATAATATGTCAACTGTTAAAAGAAATAATGATATCCACCTTCTTCTTATAGAGACACGCAGCCATTTAGATGTAACCAATTCGCTTCCACGTAAAGAATGTTTAAGTTTAAAACAATAGCATATAAATGGTGCTCATCTAATGATCATCAATCTTAAGCCAAAATTTACAGAGGCCTATATAAATTTTAAATTTACGGAGGCGTATATGGAGTTTAATGGTATGATAAGTTAATTAATATGGAGTTTGCATCATTCTTGTAAATATTGACTTTAGAAAGTTACACAAAAATTAATATAAAAATGTTTTTTTTTTTGGAATATAAATGGCTAGATGTCTGCTCTTTAGAAACTCAACTGCCAAAAGGAGAAACTCAACAACCTCTAGCCCTGATATACAAGCATAACGCCTTCAACGATAGTGTAAAACCATTGCCTCAAGTCTGGAGTCTGGAATATATAAAAGAGTTAGCAACACTAACAGAACACCCAATGACATCAAATAACATCCTTAATACCAAAAATACAATGAAGCGTCGGAAGTGAAAAATCATCTGCTATCATTCACTCACATATATACTAAAAAATTGTATGCTATTAACAAGTTTCATCTAAATATATAAATAGAAATATTTAAGTATAACGAACTAATAGTAATTAGATAAAAAGCCATCCCAAATAAAATAATAAAAAAATTTATAGCAACTACATAAAAGATCAATCCAAAAAAACAAAATGAGCTCTCAAACATCTAACTCTTAATAGTATTAATACCAAGGTTGCAAATATAGATGCGTAAGGCATCATAAACAGTCTATAACAAAATATAAGATAAAACAACTTTCAAGTATTTCACAAAATATTTAACTATTCAAGGATCTTTAGCTTCGATCGTCATTTTGCTCAATAATTCTTTGCACATATAAGTGAACTCCAAAAAGAGCTCTAATTTTTTATTGACTCTTGATTTAAAATAAAAAAAACATCAAGAAACTCACGCTCAGGAACATCAATCTTCAGCAGCTCATTGAACACTTCATCCTCAATAATTTTTTGTAGCTTTTCAGCAATTGCAACCCCCCTCTCAGTAATTGAAAGTTCTTTTTCAGCAATATAATTTGCTTCTTTAATTACTTCAGCTACACTAGCTATTTTAGCATTGATAACTTCTACTTGTTTCTCAAATACATCAATTATTTTTCTTTTGTTACCAGCAGATGATGCTCCTAAATGAGGATTTGCTTGAGAAGTTCTTTCACTAAGAGATTGTGGATTGTATCCTTTATTATTATTTTTTCAACTCCATCTTTAATAATATTCTCCATGAAATTTGCCTCCCATTGTTGAACTTTCTCTCTCGCACTAACAGCACCTTTACTAGTTGTTTTATCCTCTGCAAATAGATCATACAATTTGTCATAATTTTGAATCTCGGTATAATTCCACTTGCTTGCATTGGGTTTTATGTAATATAATCATTCCATATATGTGCTGCTATATTATTCTTAATTACTACCCCTTGCTTAGCATCTTGATCATTTTCTCTCCTTGTAGCATTTGCTTCAGTAGGTATTTCATTGCATGGAAGTGCTTGATCTACTTTAGCGATTAATGTTTCATCAGGATCTATACCCATCAAATAATTATATAAAATACATTATGCTAGTACCATTTCAATAACTATATCAATTAAAAATTGAGGTTCTGTCATGCCTGAAATTATGGTAAATCTTTTCTTCAACACACCAAATTCTCTTTCAATAACATTACATAATGAAGAATGCTGCAGGTTAAATAATTCTTCAGAATTCTCTGGAGAATGTTCTGAGTACTCTTTCAAGTGATAATGCACTCTATATGGTGTAATGAGTCCACTCCTCAACATAAAATCTGCATCTACTAGATAATATTTACCTATTAAAGAGAAAAAAGTCATCAAGCCTTCCTTGCTAGAAAAAAATAATAATATGTATAATCTATAATTTGAGAAAACTTCTTAATATTACCTCTAGGTATTATAAGTTTATCACCTCTAACAAGAGTACTTTTAATAATTCTTGAATCAGATGCAGTTCTTTCCCATCCAGGTAGTATATATGTAAATTTCATATCAAAATCACATGCAGCCAATACATTTTGTGTTGGATACTCTTTCTGCCTCGATGTCTTGGTGCATCCATTCTAGGCACTTTTATACGAATATATGTTCCATCGATTGCACCTATACAATCCTAAAATATAGATATAACACAAATTCTTTTATTATAAATATCTACATATATTAAAGTAATTAATTATTTAAAATGAGTTGTAAGATTATATTTACCTTAAAATATGGATAGTATCGATTACTATTCCATATATATGAAGGAACTTCTGATCCTGTTGGTTGCTTGAGAAATAGATCTTCTAAAGTAATAATAGCCTTTAGCTCTTCATAGAATTAGCTGCCTATAGTTTCCAAAGAACGATATCAAAAAAATGAGATTGTATGATTCTTCTCATTATGTGCCAAAGTATAAAGAAATTTGGCCAATTTTTTTTCAACACTGCTATTTTTATTATTCTTGAGTCTACCGGTGCCTCTAGGTATTTCACACAACTTGGCAAATAAATAAGGCCCCAGACGAAGTAAGTCACGACAATGCTCACTATTAGAAATCTGTTCCATTAATTTTTGGCGTTCACTTTCTCTTTCTCCATTATTGTTGTTGATTGCTTTATTACATAGTTTGAATTAATAAATCCTTCCATCAAATGCGTGGAATAGACAACAAGGCATAAAAGTTGAACTATAGCCATACATTATTTTTATTCTAATGTATTAATAACTTGAAAAGAATAATCCACCCAATCAACTCGTTTATTTTCAGAATCCTCTTCGCATTTAACTTTCCAATCTTTCTCCCACTCATCATTCCAACTATCTTCCATATGTATTATCTTAAAAGAATATTTCAAAAAATAATTAATTATTTATAAAATAAATAATTTATAAATAAATAAAATAATAATATTTAAGATACTAAAATTTGAATATTATCGTTTATTTTCAAAATCCTCTTATTTATGTCTTTATATTTATAGTCACGAGAACCCAATGTATTATCAAATAAAAAAAAAAAATCAACCTCATCCTGAGAACCACCCTCCGTCACAAAGTGCACCCAATAAAACCACCAACCCATTTCCTGAGAAGTCAATGTATTATCTATTTTTTTATATAGTTATTATCAAATAAAAAATTGAAAAGACCCCCAACCCGCTTCCTCCGTGCACCCAGGAAAATCACCCTCTGTTTTGAGTGTTTCGAGTCTATCAGGAAAACCACCCTCCCCGCTCCACCCCTTCCCCCATCCCCCGCGATTCCGCATGCTTGCTCCCATTTTTTTCTGATTTTTTTGCTTTGAGTCAGGAACGAAACATCTTTCTGTTATAGCTCGTAAAAATCAGGATTATTGAAAAAAATAATTTTTCATTGACAATGACCATACAGATAAATGATAAAAAATAATATTAGATAGACAAAAGAACAAAATCTATTTCGATTTGACATTCCAACTGAAATAGAAAAAAAAAATTTATCCGTAAGTTGTGATAGGATGCTGAGGCGATAAGACGTTGAGAAGAAATAGAACGACAGTGAAGAGACGAAAGAAAATATCTGAGACATGGATTGTTATTAGGGTTTAGTTAAAACATTTATGAGAGATTTTTTTGTGGTTATGATAATTTATTTTCAACAACCCCATCCATCCTCCGTGCATCCTTTCTAATTGGAAAGATGTGAATTTGTGGGCCCGGATGGATAGACAATCCATCTTTTTTATCCATCCTTTCTAAAAGTGTTTAAATCAAATGATGGATGGAGACTACCCATCCTTCCAATTCTATCCATCTTCCTCTCATGACTCCAACTAAATACAGAGTAAGAAATAGGAGGGATTAAGAGTAAGGTGGGCCATCACACCGCAAGGTCGCTAAGCACAATCTAGTCTAAGTTCCAAGGACGAGGGTTTTTATTTTTGGATAAATTATTTCGTTATATATAACTTATGACAATCTAGGTTCAAAATATAGTAGGGTAACCTTCCATAAGCTCTAATCAAGTATGATTTGGGGAGAATCGGATATCTCATTTAGGTTACTTCTATATTTCAAACCCATGGCATCCAAATAGAGATGTAAAAGAGTTGAGCTGTTCGTGAGCTATTCAAGTTCGATTCAGATCTAAGTTTGACTTGACTTGGTTACTATTGAGTTTGAATAACTCGAATAGTTTTTTAAGTTCAAAGATACTCGATTGAAAAACTTACGAGCCTATCTGAATTTATATATTTATTATAATACTATTTTTATTTATAATATATAGTAATATGTTGTTGATAGGTTAAGGTTCAAATTTGATCTGAAATATGATTTGGTTGATATTTGATTTGAGTCGATTTTAAGTGTTGCTTTTTTTCAATCAAGTCAAGTTTGAGCTTGAGATATTAAGAATCAATTAATCTCCAGTTGAATTTGAAGTCCGAGTATTTTGAATTGAATCGAGCTCGAACTTCTAACTATTTGATTCAACTTGACTCGATTATACCTCTGCACCCAAGTTATGATGGAGTGACTTTACCACTGGACCAAAGCTCACCTTCATTTGCATTGCAAGTATCTAATTTGCTAATATGAATAATTTATTATTTTTTTTTGATAATGATGAAAAACTTCTTTCTAGTGTTATTAGGATCCCATGTAAAATGCATGCACATAACTATGTAATTTGCCGGAGTGAGTTCATGCAATATTAATAAATTTGAAAGTAGTTTTTTTTGCTGTACCATGAATTACACTTGGGAAAAATTATAGGGATATTCTTTTAAATTTGGGTGCAAAAAAAAGCTTTGATTCCAAATTTTAAAAATTTTAAACATCGTAACTTAATTTCGTTGCAATATAACCCTACAAATTAAGATACTACAAATTTTAATTGATAGATAGGTATTCCAATATATTGGCTCCTACAAATTTATTTAAGTTTTTAGAATAATTGATGTTTTTCAGATTTTTTGGGGCTATTGGTCTCCGCCTTGATAAACCCATAGTGCTATTAGTCTTTGTCTTGGCCACCCATTGGTTGAGAGTGGAAAGTCAATTTCATATTATCATCATTATTACTTCATATAATTCATTATAAATTATATCTTCAATTAAAAAATTAACAGAAAACAAATCATGTTTTGCGACGGACCGTCAATTGATATCACTCCTCTGAACTTCTAGAAAAAGAGAAAAGTGAAGCTTGTGATCCTAATGACCATCCCTCTTTTCCTGACAACCGAAGATTTTAGATTCGTTTCTCGGCATATCTCCGAAAGTCCAGACATGATTATGGTAGCATTGGAATCTCTTCTCGCCCACAAAACTTTAATTTAAAGTATTATAAACAAAACTTGCAGTAGTCCAGACATGATTATTCTAGCATGGGAATCTCTTCTCTCCCACAAAACTTTAATTTAAAGTACTATAAACAGAAATTTTGCACTTGCCATTGGACCTGTTCAGCTCCGTACACCTTTTCGTTAATTTATATAATAGTACATAGTCCATGCTGGCGACGATATTTATGTGGAGCGCTAATGTAACTGGCGAGCTGGCAGGCAGCAAGGAGACCCAACGTCACCACGCTTTCTGAAAACCTGTGGATTTTATCGGCAATCCACTTGCATCACGTTGGCGATCGCTTCCCTCGCGGGCCCTTTCGCCAAGTGCTTGGTGGCTTCGTACGCCTTTTCGTTACTTCATGGTATGCTAAGAGGTGGTATGTAGCGCACACTGAATACGATACTTTGAGAAATGGTGCCGTTGTTCCGTGGACAACGAAAGCTTTTCTCTCACGCAACTCGAGCACTTTTCCAGTCAATGGTAGTCTTCGGCCGCAGGGTATCCAATACCCATCATCCAATGCTCCTGCTAAACCCTCTCTCTCTCTCTCTCTCCATCTACCAAAGCTTTCTCCACCCCCATCACCAAAGCTCTCTCCAACCGTACCGTCCCATCTAGAAAGATTTCAGCAGTTTCTCCTTCCGATTTTGATACATGGACAAATCCAGCAAGAAAAACAAACCTTCGGTTCGATCCATCTGGGTGATGAAATCCATGAAGAAACCACAAGATCGGCATTCCGCGGCCGGTTCGGTTTCGTCGAAAGCTGTAGAAAAATCGCCGGAATCGGTTTCCAAGGAAGCTCAGGAACTGGCCGATTGCCCAGCTCTCAGAACAATGACAGAAAGATTGCCAGGGGAATCTGTGGAAGGTCACCGGTTGGACGGTGTCTCATTGCCTTCTTCTTCTTGCAATACCAAATCAGCAGCTAGTTCGTCGGCGCCGTCAGTTATATCAGCTTCGGTTGCCAAGGAAGCGCCCCAATTGGCCGAGACGTCACTGGAAAATGCTGCAGTGCCTTCCGGTGGGCCTTCGAGCGAATCGGACTCCGGTGGATCGGATTCAGAGAAAGATGCTGCACCGCCTGTGGTGGATCATTGGCAGAAGAAGAAGAAGAACAAGCTGCCGGTATGTGAAATTCCTGAGCATCTGAAGCGACAAATCGAGATGGATACGGTGCCCGAGGTTCTTCATGAAACCCTCTCCCTATCAAATTATGGTGACTATTTTGCTGCTCTGCTCTATGCAGAGGACTTCTACGTTGAGGTGCGTCCTAATTCAAAAAATATATATCACATTTTCATTCGTAGTAATTCATTGAAGAGAAGATCAAATGTCATTCTTTATTATTATTATTTTTTTAAATTGCTTTTATTTGCTGAAATTGCAGTGATAATTTTAGGATTTATACCTGTAAAATATTTGGTTAAACTATTCGGTAACATTTGAGGAAGCAACGGGAATTAATACGAACGTGCAGCAATATGTGTGATTTATATATGTATAAGATGGACATTATGGAATTGGAAATATCTTTAATTATCATGAGCACATTATAGGAGAAGTTTGAAGGTCCATGAAGGGAAAAAAATGAAGATGTCTAGTTTGCGAATTGTCGGTGACACTTTCTTGAAAGTGTTCTTGGAGCTCCTATGGTTGCTGCATATGTTATAACATAACTATATCCAAAGTGTGACAAGTTGGTAGGTTCACTTGGGAGCACATCATAGTGTATCAATAATCAACAACAACCAATGCTAAAATTATATTGCAAGCCAGATAAACAAGAACACTCGAATGGTACTCAAGGTCGCTGCTATTGGCTTCTCGGTCTCTCAGTTTCTTCAAGGAACTCTAAGATAAATTTGTCAATGGCTCAGCCCTTTCTATAGAATGATAAGGACTTTTGTTATCCTCTGATGGTAATAGAAGGTACCAAGAAAGAATTTTACGGACAAAAATGAACCTCGTAGATTCCCACAAAGAAGTGACTGATACTTCCAAGATTTATTAATGAACCTAGGGAGTTGCTACCTAGATTCCCATGGTGAGGCCCCGATAAGTGTTCTTAGGTTCCATGGCCCGAGATGTTACCTGCACATCCCTAGAAAGAATATTCTGTTTGTTAGGTTCAATATACTGGAGCAGTGCCCCTGAGGTTCCCAAAAGAAAAACCAGGTTAATGAAACTTTGGTTGGTGACCTAAAAGTTCCCCCCATTTCTAAATTTTAATTGTAAATGGGCTCATTCCTCTTGTGCTTATTATGTTTGCCATGTGGCTAAATGAGGTGGTTCTTCTTCTTCATGACATAGACTCTGTTCTCCAAAACAACCATATGGTGGTAGGCAGGGAGAATATTGACACGTTACAGTCAAGTAATGGTCATTAAGAGTGATATTTTAATGGTGACCATATATCAATTACTATAAGATTATTTTTTTTGCAATGGGTGCTAGTGGCTACAAATAAAGATTTTCTTAGTGGCAGCTTCCTGTTGCCACTGAAAGGGATATGTGTTGTGATTAGTAATAGCCACCACTAATATACTTTTAGTGATGGTCAAATATGGCCACTAAAAAAAAAGTCATATTTTTTGATAAAGTGGTCGGCACTAAAAGTATTCTTAAATAACAGGAGCTATAAAATTATATAATAATATATTTAGAATAATAATAATTTACTTTTATATTCAAAGCCTTCAAATTTACTTCAAGCAAAGACAATAAAAATTCATTCTTATTGAAACAATATTTCAATATTATAAAAAATAAATAACTCAAAAAAATCCATATAACAATCATAGAAAAATATCCATACATCCTACAATGATGGTTAAAACTCATACAACAATTGCTAACATTTCAACTTCAAAACAACTCATACGACACATAACATGCAAATGTACTTGTTAAAACTTCGTGATTTCTATCTTTTGAATTCATATTACTCAATAACCCTATTCTTCATCTAATAGTTTTTTTGATTCAAAAATAAATTGGATAAAAAAATAATGTCATATAACTAGAAATAAAAAGTAAAAAGTGATATGCATGATGTACTACACAAAAAAGATTAGAAAAAATTAAATATATTCATTATAATCTTTTAATGATACAAGTAATACTTATTGTGTGATATATATAGAAGTTCAATTAGCTATATATAAAAAAAATACTCAAAAAGGTAGAACTAATCATATTAAAAGTCCCATGGGACATCCTACTACTCCTTATCCCCTCATAAAAGCAATGAACTTCAAACAATCCTCTTTCCTTTTCTTCCTTTCCTCTTCAATCGTTTTCTTCAACTATCCTATTTCATCTTTTATTTTCTCATTATTTGATTCTTTCAATTAACTAATGAGTTCTACATGACTTGGACCTTTTCCAAATATAGAAGTAGGTGTTGGACCTAATCCATGAGTCATGTTTAACCCACAAGGGTGTCCATAGGCCAATAAAGCCAATAATCAAATATGCTATAAGATTAAAAATCTCAAATCTAAGTTAAACAAGGGCCAAATAATTGTACCCAATTTGAAATTAACCAAACTACTCAAGTTTGTTGAGTTAATTTTCTGAACTATTTTTGATTCAAACATATCTCATTTTAGGATTGATCGAGCTTTATGATTCAGAAGGACTACCAGACGATGTGGACTACTTTAGCTACTGTGTAGGTTTAGATAAGGTTTAGGAAAGAGATCTACTGCAAAGAAAAGTCGAGTTGCAGACCAAATTTTTGAAGGTTATAACTTGATCATTTGATATCTGATTAAGATAATCTTATTTTTTAATCGAGTAATTTTTTGAGATTTATGATGTGATGTCGCATATTTTACAGAGTAGCATTCCAAGCAATTGAGCCCAAATTTTATTATTTGAGATTTAAAGCAGCTGGTCAAATCCAAAGTTTTCTTTTTAGTAATACTTTGATTGATCGTATCTTCTAATATGAGAAGAATCCGATAGAGCGACAGAAGGTAAAATTGATATATAACTCAAGATTTATCTCCCAAAGAATTTTAGGTTTTGAGTTTATTGTTACTAGTCATGTCTATTTTAGGAAAGAGAATCATATTAGAATGGGGCTGGATTGTATCTTTTGTGTGAAAGAATGATTGATCTTCTTTCATGACCTCAACCATGAGATCCTATTTTGCACAACTTTCAAAGTAGGATGAACCACTTCCATCACAACATACATCGTGAAGTTGATGTCGTGTTTTGAAAACTATACAAAGTGTGATCCAATGGTAAAGGTAGTGAAAGAAGATCAATCATTTTTTTATGTGAAGGATACAATCCGAATCTTATTAGAACTAAGAAGAGGAATCCGACCTAAATTATATAAGGACGGGCCACTATTATAAATAGAAGTTGTATACCTTGGTTTTAAAATCATCAACAAAAAAAAAGGGACTTAAATCTTATTTTCATAATTTAAGGGTCTTAAAACTTATCGTCATTTGGTGATCAATTTGTGATGGATATCATTTAAAAACTATCATTTAACAATCATTTTCATGGCCGCCAATGAGAGTGCTACTATTTTCGATTACTAATTATGGCCATCACTAAAAATCAATATTTCATGGTCAATTATTCGTGGTTGTCACAAAATTTCTCATTTAGTTGCTACATTCTTATAGCTATCAATAAATGTCTGATTTTTTATGAGGGCTTACTGTGGCCATCGCTAAAAAAGGTCATTCAATGGCTGCCATTAAAAATCTATTATTTAGTGTCCTCCACTTTAGAGTCGCCACTAAAAATATTATCTTTCGTAGGGGTTGACAATGACTACCACCAAAGAGAATCATTGATGGTGACTATATAGTAGCCAATTTAAATGTTAAAACTTTTGTAAAGGCTGAACATGGACGCCACTAAATGTCAGCATTTAGTAGTAAATCTTTTGGTAGCTGCCACAACTACAAAAATGATCTTTTTAGTATGCACATAATATCGTCACTATTAAAATTATAACTTTTTGTGTGGATCGTAGTTGATTGCTATAAAAATATAATATTTAGTAGTCGCTTGGTGTTGGCCGCTACTAAATATAAAACTTTATGTGGTAATCTGTTGTGACGGCCACTAAATATCTTCATTTAGTGACCAATATTTTTTGGCCACCACTAAAAGACTTTTTATGTGGCAGTTATACTGGTTATCTCTAGAAATACTATAAATGACTAAGTTTTTGTGGTAGCTACTAAAGGTGGTCACTAAAACTTATCTATGTTATAGTAAAGAGCACACAATATTTATATGATTTAGTCTATTGACCTAGGTCTACATATAGAGACAACGCAAAAGCTTCACTATAAGACCTCACAAACTCTAGATCCCCAATACGCTTGATCTCTAGGGCACTCAATTGCACTCTTTCCTTGGGATTACAAGGGATATGTATAACAAAACAAATCAATTTAGACACAAACCGGTATTCTTACCATAATCAAGTCAAACTAATATATAACTAATGTCCTAAGTCGATGTGGACTTGAACTAGTATCCTAAGCTGACTTTTTGGAATTGATATCGACTAAAGCTTCTAGAACTTATAAACTTAAGACATACTTAACATTCTCCACCTTGGCTTGAAGTTTACTAAGTGAAATATGTCAAAACCTTTCTCATCATTTCTTCTGCACCTAATCCTAAGGGCATTCATCTATACAAACACCAATCAAGTCCAAGTAATGCTTGAACTCATCAACTAGAAGTGGCTAAGTTAAAATATCAGTTGGATTCTCTACAATGGCTATCTTTTGAACTACAATAAAATCACTATTGGTGATCTTCAAAATAAACTGATACCTAATATCAATATGCCTGGTCTACTCATGATACATTGGATTTTGGCCCAGTGAATGACACTGTGGCTATCATAATGTATAACTATTAACTACTGCTGTAAGCTAAGACTATCAACAAGATCATGCAATTATATAGCTTCGTTTACTCTCTCTATTATAGCTATGTACTCTACATAAGTTGTGGACAAAGTAACTGCACACCTAAATATAGCCTTCCAACTGACAATACGACAAAAAATAATAAAGAAATATCTAGTTAATGATCCTCGTTTATCCAAATTATCTATATAATCAAAATCAATATAGCTTACAATACTATTTGTTGATCTACTACTATAATAGGCTAAGCCAATATTTGTATAATCTCTCAAATATCTCATAATCTATTTCATGGTTTATCAATGTGTCTTTATAGGATTGCCCATGTACCTACTAACTATACTAATAATATGTGAAATATTACATCTGGTGCAGACCATAGTATACATAAAGTTACCAACTGTACTAGCATATGGAACATGTGATACATGCTTCATCTCCTCTTTGATTTGTAGTGATAATAAAGTTGAAAAATCTAAAGTGTGTGGCTAAAGAACTACTCACTAGCTTCGATCTATCCATATCAAAATGTTCAAGCAAATTCATTATATACTTTTTGTGGGATAAGTTTAATCGGCCTACTTGCCGATCTCTATGGATTACCATCCCCAAAATCTTCTTGGCCATAGCTAAATTCCTTAATTTTAGATTTATCAATCGACCAAACTTTCAACCTATTTATTGCTGCTGCCGCTTCTCGAATTGAGCTTGAGTTCAATCATAGGGAGTAGAAGTGTCTGATCGAGGCTGAGATGGGCAGCCTTAAATGTACCTCAAACAAATTAGCTTGGGCAATTACTTCATGGTAATATGTGGTGAGACCTGGATGAGTTGGATGAGCCTTTGTTATGATTTGAGTTGGTGACTATGGTGATCCATTGGAACTCATCTTGGCCAATGGGGTACTGTCACTTGGCGATGATATATAGTGACTAGGTGTGGCATGATTTGAGCCATTGCTTGTAGGGATCTGTGGTGAAGTGTTGCTCTGGTGATTTGTAGCCATGGTGTAGTGACTTCAAGTCTCTATCCGATGCTTTCTACGTGATTTTTTCGGTGACTAAGTTTGTGGTAAGGCTGGCATTATTTTGAGGTTGGTCTGATTCTGCTTGATCAGCACTTCTTCGTATTTTTTCTTTCTCTTTCTTCTCTCTCTCTCTCTTCTTCTCTTTTCTTTTGTCCATCATCGATTTTCTAGTCCAAGATGAGTGGTTTCATGGGATTTATAGGAAGCTGGTCAATTGACTAGAACCCATCTCAAGGTCATGAGCCCTCTTGATCCTCGAAATATGATTTTGAGGAACATGAGGTCAGTGCTGAGGAAGCCTTCAGCCCCTGCCACCTTTAGTTAATTCTCACTTGGGAGGACCTAGAGGCGATCTGCCTCCAATATCGGGTTCCTCCTAAGCATAGATTAGAAGTCCCAAGCCTGAGCATTTAGGTCTACGAGCCTATTGAAGGTCAGCTTAGACTCTATGAGAAGTCCCTAAGGCATGCCTGAGGTTTCCCCTTCATTCTTATTTTATTCATCTTTTCAAATATCTTGACATCATCTCGAGTTCAGTAGTCCCAAACTCATGGCGTTTTATCTTGACTTTTACTTCTCTTTGTTTTTTTACCGACGTACAATATTCCCTCTCTTTTGTTTAGAAGTGCTTCACTTTGAAAAAGCACCCGATGGAGAGGAATTGATGGTAGGTTTCTCCATGGAGGGGGCAACACCTCATTAGGGGAACTCCCCCCATTCATGGGTGCAAGGAGCATTTTTTCTATGTCCCGACCAAATGGATTGGGGTTTTACCACCTCACGGGATCCTCAGAAATCGACGAACTGAGCTCCAATGTTGGCAGATGCCGACCACAGAGTCTTGAAGAATTTGTTCGGATAACTAGTTTCTCTATTGAAGATGCTACTTCCCAAGCAGACCTTATTCAATATCAGTCCCAACCCTACCGATCTCTAAGGTGAGCTCCCTATTAATTTTTCTTATTGCAAATTTCTCTCTTTACTTTTTGTAACTTTTGTCTTTGGTGTTGCTTGTAGAGATAAGGACAAATGATTCAGAGAGGATTCACTTGGTGGTGTCGAAGAAAAGTAAGAAGCCAGACACTATCGAGGAGCCACCAAAGTGGGCTTGCACTGAGCCTACCTCAGGTCGGCCCACCTCGAGTTTGGCTAAAGGTTTGAGCCAATGGGTTGCTCCCAAAGGTCCATTTGTTGATCTTAATGTAATCAAGGTCAGCCCAATTTGGGCCCTCCCCTGTGAGCAGTATTGTCATCCCAAACTTTATCATCATCAGGCCCCAAAGATGATGGGTGGAGCCAGGCAACATCTTCTTGAGCTAGAGTGTCTAGCTTGGGCTCAACTCATGCCCCTACTGAGGCCGAGCATGGATTGTGCATTCCAACCCTTCAGCCTTTGTTGTACTCTATGCTTGGGAGCTGATGAGCCAGGATCTTTTAAATGGGGTCTTGCTACTATCGGCCAAAAGAATTTGGAGGTGTATGGTCTGGTATGCCCATAGCACGGTGTATAGCTCTTCCATCTATAGCCCTTTGGCTCAATCTAGCCTTGCCTTTTGGTCATATAAAAGAGTTTGATTAGTTACCTTATCTTCCCCATTGGTTTGGAGGTGGCTGACAGAGCTTAAGCAATGTGTGATGTCGAATTCTTTATATAAGTCAGTAAATAGAGTATTATCAAATTGTAGACCGTTGTCGGTGATGACAATCGGAGGCAAACCAAATCAACAGATAATAGCCTTCTAGATGGAATCATACACCTTATTTTCAGTGATGCGAGCCAACAGTTTTGCCTCGACTCACTTCTTGAAGTAGTTGATGGTGACCATAAAAAATGTACTGATTGATGCCAATAGGGTTGAAGGTTGACATCGGATGTATGCATGTCATTGACACCAATCACATCTTCTTACAAGCTCGGCTACATCTAGTTGTAGGGTTGGCCGGTACCATCCTTGCTGAAGTACTTTGTAAGCTAGGGATCTATCCCTTAGATGGTTGCTGCATATTTCTTTATATACCTCTTAAAGTGTGTAATTTGCCTTTGATGGGTGCAAACATTTGAGGAGAGGTAAAGAAAAGAACCTTTTGTATAGCTTATATCCATAAAGGATATAGTGGGGCACCTGATATCTTAGTTTTTGAGCTTCATTCAGGTCGGTTGATAGTGTTCCATCTCAAAGGTACCTAACTATGGAATCCTTCCAACTTGGTTCTGGGTTCACCTACATTATCGATGCCAGTTTCTTGATGTTGGGCATCTTCAAGATTTCAAATATAAACTCTTCTAGAGGTTGGCTGACCCTGAGGTGGTGAGATTCGACAACAGGTCCTCTCAGAAGTTCTTCAATATGGAGATTTGTTAGATGTCAAAGCTAGTGAAGGTAGAAGTGATGTCCTTTACTTTTTGTAAGTTTATATTCTCGTTAGACCTACTCGATAATGAAGTTCAAGTCACTGTAACCCTTCAACTATTGCACACCTAGCTCCTCAGTGATCTTGAGGTCAGCTATAATGGCTTCATACTTGGCTTCATTAGTTGAGGTCTTAATCCGAATCATAGGTTATATTCTATAACTACACCTTCTGGGCTAGTGCTGAAGGAAACATAGACAGTACTATGCATGCAATTTTAAAAATTTATATAGCGAAAGTATCAGATTAAATAATTTAATTTAATTTACATGTATAAGATCTAATCTAGATTATCATGTCAAGATCTATAATATGATTTAACATGCTCATAAGATCTGAAAATAAAAATTTACATCGATCTAATCGATGCGGCGATCTAGATCTAATCGTTAGATCTATAACAAACAATCAAAATAGTTCAGAAACCATTACCGAACTATAGATTGATGATCTCTGATGGTCTAACACTTGGATAGATGCTCCTTCAGATTACTCGCAATCACACGAAGTCGTCCGATCTCTACAGAAAGTTCACACAAAGATCGGTGCAGATCAGGCTCTTTACAAGTGCTGGCTTGCAAGGATCTTTGAGGCTGATTTCTCCCTTCTTCTTCTTCAAAAGTCTTAGATTCTCCAAAGGAAGAGAATATCTGGAGAAGGAAGAGGAGAAGAAAAAGAGCTCTGGAGAAAAAATAAACAAGCAAAGGAGAATATATGGGGCATCCACTATTGGAGCCCCCATTATATAATAAGGGGATTAGGGTTTTAGTCAAAAGGAAGGCGCCAATAGAGTCCACGCCAAACACCTTTTGGGTGTCCCAAAATTTTCAAAATTAAGAGTTGGCATGGGGAAGGAGATCAAGAGTCTCACACATCTAAAAACTTCTCAAAGAAATTTAGAAAAAATTCAATTGGCACCTACCTTTTTTTCTTATTTGAAAATCTCTTTTCTTCTTATCTCCTTATCTCTATTTCGGATCGCATTCGAATTAAGCAGAAGATATGATCATGACTCATCATGCATTGCTGCCCACCCTCACTAGGTCCACTCTCATAATGCCAAAAATCTTAAGCTAAATCCAATTTGGTGTTGAGATTAGGGCATGGGTCCAGGGGTGGTGTAAGGATAAAGAGATAGAGTCTCTGTTGGCTTGGATTTTTCATTTTCAAATTAATTTTAAACTAAATCAAATCTGATTTAAATCCAATATTAGAATGAATCTAATCTAATTAGGATCTCAATTATCTCAATAAATTTCTTACCAAATTAGAAATTAGCTGAGCCCAAGTCCTGATTGAATCAGGATTAAATTTTTTTTGCAATCAGGCTTGATCAAATCAAACCCAATCCAAATCAAACTGAATCCAATTCAAATAAACTTGATCCAAAGCTCTTTACTCAATCAAATTGAGTCAATTAGCAATATAATTACTAAATAATTTTTTATTAATAGTAGAGTTCTAGTCCAGTGGTACTCTCCTCCAGAGTCCCAATCCTAATGGGACTCTTCAACAGAGTCACAATTCAATTGGACTCTATAGCCATCAGATCTGATCGAATCTCATAGGTTTGAACCTAAACCGGTAGCATAGAAATAATTTTTTATACTAATCGATGTAACCATCTAGCAATGAGATCCGATATCCAGATAGGTCGAAAGATTGTAAAGCAATATTCTAAAATCTACTGACATATGATTATCGTATAATTCATCCCTTTGATCCTAATGCTCAAGATGACCTAGGGTTTGACTGTCAATCCTAATACGGTCCACCACATTGTATTTCAACCTTTCAAATCTATCACATGGATTATCCTAACCAAGATTTTACTAAATTAAAATACACTGATGTATATCTCCTACTAATTCAGAGGGATCAATTCTATCTTGACTCACGCACCGATTTGATAAGTACTTGACTACATCCAGTAACCTTTTATCACTAAATTAGAAACTCAGATGGTCCGATACTAAAGTATAGTAAGTTACTTATAAGTCATCATGGTAATCTCAGGTCATAGGAACACTTATACCCATACTTTTCATGAGCTACTCTTGATAGTAGAGTGCTCGATAAATGGTCATGTTCAATGTGAATGTATACCTACATTCTACCTACATGCCATATTAGTATCTCCACACTCTTTGGTTAAAAAGACAACCAACTTATATGGCACACAACGATTTATATTCGATATTACTATCATCCTATTAACAGCATATCATTCGACTGCGAACACGTTTTAAGGACTAAGCGATAAATTATTCTTTATCGACTAAATATAGTCCTAAGAACTTCATCACAATACAGAAGTTCAAATAAGATGGATAAAATGTGATAAAAAAATCAAGTAATTTTTATTACTAAAAATTTATATATAATTATAAATATGAACACAATCGTGAACAGATTGATGATTGACTTTAAAATATATTTTTCAACAACTCTCACTTGAACTAAAGCCAATTGATACAGTGTTATATACCCATCTTCGACTTGTGATCATCGAACTCCTTGATTTCGAGAGCTTTAGTAAATGGGTCGGCTAGGTTCTCCTTTCCGTCGATCTTCTGAAGGTCGACATTACCGCGATCTATGATCATCTGGATAAGGTGGTAGCAGCGTAGAATATACTTGGTATACTGATGGGACTTCGGCTTCTTGGCTTGAGCAATGGCGCCAGTGCTGTCGCTGTTGGGATGCACAGGGGTTTCATGCATGCATTTCAAAAATTTTATAGTAAAAAATATTAGATTAACTATTTAATCTATAAATATATGCATAAGATCTGATCTTAAAACTTCTACAAATAGATCTATGATATGAATTAATATACATAAAAATCTAAATTTAAAATAATAAGTATGTGAGCTAAAAATCAGCATTTAGCAATAGATCTAATCTACTATTATCAGGATTCTGAACCCAATACCTGAGCATAGATAGTCGAACTCCATGATCGAGAATATGGATCTGAAAATTTTTTCTGATCGTTCGTAGCCACACAAGCATCCAACCTCTACGGATGGTCCACACGAAGTCCTCGGACCAATCAGCCCTCCACAGGAGTACTAGCTCACACAGTCGGCTTTTGATGGTGGATCTGATTTGATCTCCTTCTTTGATCACTGATGCGTAGTCGTTGATAGCACCAAAAATAACTCTACTCACTACGTAGGTAGGATGAGTCGTGATCGTATCCTCAGGGACCTTGGGCTAAGTTGAGATTACAAAATAAAAGAAAGAAGTATTGTTTTGATTTAGAAAATAAATTATCTTAAAATTTATGTACTTAAAAAATAAAGAGCTCGGGAGTTTTGAATTAATTTGTACTAGCAGAGTTATATCTCTTTTTTTATTAAATAGATGCGATTAATCTTAAAAAAAATATCTATCTTCCCTCGGCACGCCCCGTACCTGTAGATCACGGTGCGTCTCCGAAAGTACTAGGTAAACAACTCTTCTTTCTTGGCACGCTCCGTATCCGTAGATCACGGTGCATCTCCGGAAAGTAAAAGTTATTCCTAATATTAATCTAACAAGAAAGCATAAATAAAAGCATGTGAAGGAGAGCAAATAAAGAACTCATGACGATAAAAAGCATAATTTTTATTGCATATAAAGAAATACAAAAAGTTTAGAACAATAAACCATCTCTGTGTCGTTACAAAATTTTTTCTCCACTTCCGAGACTGCTAGCCTAGCTGCTCATGAAGTAGTCCCTTTTTATTCTTCTATGCAAGGCTCTAGAAGAATTTCTGGGCTCCCCCTCCAATGGGAGTACAAAAGTCTTTTTATAGGTGTTAGGAAGGAGGAGTTTTACATGATTTTTCGATGTGGGACTAAAAAAATGCTTAAGACTAAAAGATGGATGGATGAGATGGAAAAATCACAAATAAATAAAGAAAATACAAATCTTTCTTCTCAAAATATTTCTAAATATTATTTTTTTTCCTTTAATAAGCATCTGTTCGTCCGCCATCAAAAACTCCCTGCGAACCCGCCTGCCGCGCGCCCGCTCGCCGCGCTCGCGCCCACGCCTGCACGCCCACACCCACGCGATGCCGCGCCTGTGCCCGCGCTCGCCCGCACCACGTCCATCCTGCATCCATCCCGCGTCCGCGCTCACCTGCGCGCCCACGTGCTCACTCGCGCGCCCAGGAACACTACCACGTGAAACATTCTTTTTGTATTCCAAAAAGAAACTTTTGTTTCTTCACAATGACATCTATATCCTTTTGGATTTCTTGTATAGTATCTTCATTTTCTATAATACCGTATGCATCCTTCTTTTATTTTAATTTTATTTTAAGTCCAAATTTCTTCAAACTTGAGTCTTTTTGATCTATGAATCGGACTCTTTGTATCGACGATCATCTTTCTTATAAAATATAAAAAAGTATCAAATTTTTAATAAATAAAATAAATTAAATATAATTTTTTACTTTAAATGACTTAAATTAAGTATTTATCACACTCTCCAACTTGAATTTTGCGCATCCTCGAGTAAAATAGATATATCAGCATTGTGTACCGACTCGATCTTGAATCCAAAATTAGGTTAGGCATCCCAAAAGGTAGATGATACCTGGTCAGACCATTAAAGAGATATTTCATTAGATTATCAATTTGACCCAATTAGTGGCTGAGTATTAACTAAAAAAATTTCAAGAGCTTTTCTTTCACCAACTCTCCACTTTACTCTTCAAATATTCTAACTTAATGGGAGAGAGGTTTATTATCTTCTTATAATTTAGTCCTCTTATTATCCACTATTTATTTATTTATTTATTTATTTATTTATTTTTTTAACATTGCCTACCTTTTTATGCGAACCACAACGCTTACTTAGACGAAAGGGCCCGGTTACTCAGTAGGAAACTAATATTTTTTTTTTTTTTTAAGAAGAATTTTTGCATACCTCGATCTTTCCACCCAATCTCTCATGAAGCAGATTCTTTATTGAGATCAGTAAGAAGAGGGTTGTAGAATCACTCCTAAAATTTGGTCTAGTCTAAATCCTACCATTCATTGAGTTTTCTTAATAATTTATTCCTTAGTATCTCTAAAATTATCTTGACCATTAATCATTCATTATTTAGGATGCCTAATTGACTCTTAATCAAAATAAAATTTGGATACACAAAACTAATTATTTCTGACCATACTTGAGGATTTGATTAATTTTTCCCCCCCCAACTTAATCTACATTGACCTCAATGGAGTAGAAAAGCAAAGAAAATAAAAGGAGAGAGTGCACCTGGGATAATTTTGCTTCAAAAGTTGAAGATAGCTTCATTGATTAATAGGCTCTTGTTCTAAATTCCTGCAGCTGCGGTAAAGTAAAAAAAAAATATGAAATCATTGGGTTGCCTCCCAACAAGCGCTAAGTTTTACGTCTTCAGTCAGATGTCAAGTTTATTGACAGACTCTTCCATACAGAGCAGTCCTTTATTCTTAAAAAAAATAAAGATCAGTTAAAACAAAATAAAAGAAATTTGGATTGCCTCCCAAAAAGTGCTAAGTTTAACGTCTTCAGTCAGATGCTAAAAGAGTGTCTATCCTATTCCTGCTCGAATCTTAACATGAGTGTCGATCCCTCTTTCAAAAATAATATGTCCTAATACAATTCCTTTCCACACCATGAAATGGCTCTTTTCCCAACTTAGGACAAGATTTGTCTCCATACACTGTTTAAGAACTTTGGAAAGATTATGGAGACAATCCTCAAAGGTGGTTCCAAACACAAAAAAATCATCCATAAAAACTTCAAGATATTTGTCCACCATATCCGAAAAAATGGTCAGTATACACCGTTGAAATGTAGCGAGTGCATTGCAGAGTCCGAATGGCATATGCCGAAAAGCGAAGGTGCCCTAGGGGCAGGTGAAGGTAATTTTTTCTTGGTCATCCAAAAATATAGGTACTTGATTGTATCCTAAATAACCATCAAGAAAATAGAAGAAACTTTGTCCTGCTAGCCATTTTAAAATTTGGTCAATAAAAGGCAAAGGAAAATGATCTTTCCTAGTAACGGCATTCAGTTTTCTATAATCTATGCATACTCGCCATCCAGATGATATGCGAGTGGGAAGCAGTTTATTTTTTTCATTCTCAACCACAGTAATACCTGATTTCTTAGGTACTACTTGAGTGGGACTGACCCATTTACTATCGGATCTGGGGTAGATGATTCCAGCATCTAACCACTTTACCACCTCTTTCTTTACTACTTCACGTATGTTTGGGTTCAATCTCCTCTGCATATCTCGATGGGGTTTGGCATTTATCTCAAAGTGAATATAGTGCATGCAAATGGAGGGGTCAATTCCTTTTAAATCGACAATGGACCAACCGATAGCCTCTTTGTGTTCCTTCAGAATACCAACCAATTGTGCTTCCTGATTAGGGGTCAAGTCTGATGCAATGATTGCCGACAGGGTGTCATTGGGTCCTAGAAATACATACTTGAGCGTAGCAGGAAGGGGTTTCAATTCTAACGTAGGTGGTGATTCTAAAGATGGGACTATTGGTGTACTGGCTAATGTGGGTAATGGTTCATACTTGATTGTCCATGGAGGAGTGGTTTTATCGTGTGATGTATCCAATAAGGTGTTAACTTCTTTCATATATCCCTCAAAGTCATACACTCCAAAGTGAGCCAAGCAAGTATCTAAGGGGTCTGGTGCTAGAATTGTAGGTGTTGCATCTTCTATAATATCTTCTAGTGAATCTACTTCGAAGCAACTATCCATTGATGGTCCTTGGGAAGCACCAAACACATTCAGTCTCAGTTTTTTATTCCCAAATGATACGTCCATGACTCCTGTCCTACAATTAATGCATGCATTTGCCGTAGCTAGGAAGGGTCGTCCTAAGATGATAAAAATTTATCTTGGGTTGCCACTTAGTTCCATGTCGAGAACCAAAAAATCAACTGGAAAGTAAAACTCATCTACCTTGATCAAGACATCCTCAAGCATTCCACATGATTCTTTAATGGATCTGTCGGCTAATTGCAGTGTGACGGATGTGGGTTTCAGTTCTTCGAATCCAAAAAGCTCAAACACCAAACTAGGTAAAAGATTCACACTTGCCCCTAAGTCCAGAAGAGCTTTTTCAATGTGATAATCTCCTATAACATAAGAAATGATGGGGGCTCCTGGGTCCTTAAGCTTTGGAGGAGTGGCATGCTGGAAGACAGAACTAGCCTGTTCAGTGAGGCATACTTTCTTTAGAATTTGTGATCTAGATTTACGTTTTTGGATGCACAAATTCTTCAAAAATTTGGCATAAGCAGGGACCTGTTTGATTGCGTCTCGAAGGGGAAGATTAATTTGGACTTGCTTAAACAATTCCAACATCTCATCGAGTTTTTCTCCCTTCTTATCTGCAGGAATAGGGGCTTTCAGAGCATCCGAAAATAGGAGTTTAGGCAAGTAAGATGATTCTGGTGTAGTTGGTTCCTTCTCTATTTTCAGGTCCTCCTTGTTCTTGGGTGATTTGGCTTCGGTTAGAGGTTTAGGGTCGGTCTCATTGGTTTTACTAGTATGTTCAATGACCTTCCTACTTTCAGAGTCATGATTGATTTGGCATGTTCAGAAAAAACTTCTGGGGTATTAGAGCTCTCAATCACAAATTACCCTCTTGGGTTGCTCTCGGGTTGGCTAGGTAATTTTCCTCCTTCCCTCCTACTGAATGCAGTCGCTAGTTGACCTATTTGGGTCTCTAGCTTAGCAATGGATTGTGTGTGGAAGTTAAGGGTCTGAGTGTTGACTTCTAATCATTCTAGTATTTCAGAATTTTTTCCTCAAAAGCTGAGCTGTGACTAGTAGTAGACAGTTGAGGAACATTTTGAAATTGATAGTATGGTCCATGCCTATATATTGGGTCCTGATATTGAGGTCGAGATGTGGCAGGACCAACCACTAGTTGTGGTCTCCAAAAAAAATTTGGATGGTTTCTCCAGCCGGGGTTATAAGTGTTCGAATATGAATCGTTTCCTGATCTGCGAGCTTGTTGGACTTGAGCTTGCTGAACCTGCTCGTGCACAAACTCAAGAAATTGAGGTGCGGCTGGGCATTCACTAACAAAATGGTTCGGACTTGCACACAATGCACAAACTTCTTGGATTGGGTTAGGTGGAATCAGGGATTGTCCAGTATTTAGAAGACGATCTAATTTTTGGGACAGTTCATCTACCTTATGATGGATATCTATGGCATTTCCTACTTCGTATATTCTACCTCTCTTTGGGTTTAACATGGGTTTATCTCTAATAGAGGCAGACATATGATGTAATGAATTTTCACTTAAAATTTCAAATAGTTGCCATGCCTCATCCTCACTTTTCAGCATGAATGTCCCACCGCATGATGCATCGATCATTTGTCGATGTCTTTCAAAGAGCCCATCATAAAAATATTGGATTAACTACCACTTGGGTACAGCATGATGGGGATATTTTCTAATAAGGTCCTTTAATCTCTCCCATGTTTCATGAAACATTTCTCCATCTAATTGGAAAAAACTAGTTATGACTTTCCTTATTTGATTAGTTTTTTTTATGGAAAAATATTTCTTGAGAAACTCTCCTTGCAGCTGGTCCCAGGTTGATATAGTCATGGAATCCAAAGTATGTAGCCAGTATTTGGCTTTGTCCTTAAGTGAGAAAGGGAATAATTTTAACCTAAGAGCATCATCGGAGAAGTTGTGAATTTTGACAGTTGAGCATATCTCAAGAAATTCTTCAAGATGTTTATAAGGGTCCTCATTACTAAGTCCATAAAATGAAGGTAACATTTGGATTATACTGGACTTAATTTCATATTGAGTGGCCTCCACAGGGGGCACTTGAATACAAGGAGAGTAGGTATATGTGGAAGGAGTAAAGTACTTCTTCAATTGCTTGGGTGGACCATTCTCCTGATTTCGGTCCATATTTTTGCGTCTGTTGGCTCTAAAGGTTCTTTCTATTTCTGGATCAAAAGGTTGGATTTCTGATCGTAATGATCTACGGCCAAGCATACACCTTACAATTATATTGTAGAGCAAACACAAAATTTTTTTTTTATAATATATATATTTTTATAATAAAGTGAGAAAAGAATGAAGAAAATCTAAAGAGAAGAACCTAAGAATCTTAAATCTATGAAAAGGGAGAAATTAGTTAATGTTTAGATGTTAATTGCAATCAACTTAAACAATCATAGACTCTCTATCTTAAGGTTAACTTAGATCTAGACAGCTCCTAACTTCCAAGACCGCCTTTGAGCACTCCAAGCTCAAGACTGACTAACTGACTCGGTCAGGTAAGCGTAAGATGTGGGAGGTTCCCTGCTCGTTGCTTTTCTTAGACACCAACTGAGTTGGCCAGGTCAATCAACGGAACCAATAGAAAACCACTTTCTTTAACCACTTACCTTAGACATCGAGCAATTAATCAATCCGCACTCGGTTCAATTCTAGAGCTTTCTTATCCTATTGAGCTCGAAATTCCTAGGGCTGACGTCTAGTTGATTTTAGATTAAGGTCTAGGTTATGCAAATACAAGGGAGTGATTTGTGGGCCAAGGAAGGGTGATCAAATCCCTACCTTATCTTAGTTAATGGGTTGCGCCCTTAAAGTTAATTATGGAGATGAGATGCAAAGAAACAAGGTATCCAATCAAGTTAGAAATTTTTATATTTGGGGTTACGCTATTTTAGTTAAGTGTTATGAAATGTCAGTGGCTTTTTTTTTTAATTCAACCGTACCAAAGTCTCCGACAATGGCGCCAAAATTTGATGCATAGTCGTTGATAGCACCAAAAATAACTCTACTCACTACGTAGGTAGGATGAGTCGAGATCGTATCCTCAGGGACCTTGGGCTAAGTTGAGATTACAAAATAAAAAAAAGAAGCGTTGTTTTGATTTAGAAAATGAATTATCTTAAAATTTATGTACTTAGAAAATAAAGAGCTCGGGAGTTTTGAATTAATTTGCACTAGCAGAGTTGTATCTCTTTTTTTATTAAATAGATGCGATTAATCTTAGGAAAAATATCTATCTTCCCTCGGCACGCCCTGTACCCGTAGATCACGGTGCGTTTCTGGAAAGTACTAGGTAAACAACTCTTCTTTCCTCGGCACGCTCCGTATCTGTAGATCACGGCGCATCTCCGGAAAGTAAAAATTATTCCTAATATTAATCTAACAAGAAAGCATAAATAAAAGCATGTGAAGGAGAGCAAATAAAGAACTCATGACGATAAAAAGCATAATTTTTATTGCATATAAAGAAATACAAGAAAGTTTAGAACAATAAACCATCTCTGTGTCGTTACAAAATTTCTTCTCCACTCTCGAGATTGCTAGCCTAGCTGCTCATGAAGTACCCTTTCTATTCCTCTATGCAAGGCTCTAGAAGAATTTCTGGGCTCCCCCTCCAATGGGAGTATAAAAGTCTTTTTATAGGTATTAGGAAGGAGGAGTTTTACATGATTTTTCGATATGGGACTAAAAAAATACTTAAGACTAAAAGATGGATGGATGAGATGGAAAGATCACAAATAAATAAAGAAAATACAAATCTTTCCTCTCAAAATATTTCTAAATATTAATTTTTTTTCTTTAATAAGCATCTGCTCGTCCGCCATCAAAAACTCCCTGCGAACCCGCCTGCTGTGCGCCCGCTCGCCGCGCTCGCACCCACGCCTGCACGCCCACACCCGCGCGATGCCGCGCCTGTGCCCGCGCTCGCCCGCGTCACGTCCGTCCTTCGTCCGTCCCACGTCTGCGCTCACCCGCACGCCCACGCGCTCACTCGCGTGCCCAGGAACACTACCACGTGAAACATTCTTTTTGTATTCCAAAAAGAAACTTTTGTTTCTTCACAATGACATCTATATCCTTTTAGATTCCTTGCATAGTATCTTCATTTTCTATAATACCGTATACATCCTTCTTTTATTTTAATTTTATTTTAAGTCCAAATTTCTTCAAACTTGAGTCTTTTTGATCTATGAATCGGACTCTTTGTATCGGCGATCATCTTTCCTGTAAAACATAAAAAGAAGCATCAAATTTTTAATAAATAAAATAAATTAAATATAATTTTCTGTTTTAAATGACTTAAATTAAGTGTTTATTAATCACTTCGAATCTTTTTTACGTTGAAGATGGATCAGAGGAGGATGCTGCTTGGTGAAGGAAAAATAGATAAAGACACTCTTCTCTTTGGTTTTTCCTCATCCAGAAATCCTAGAACAGTTCTAGGTCTCTCACTCGAGAGGAGATCGATCTCCTCCTTTGTTCATGCCAAAGAAGATAGAAGCCCACCCAAACATCACATCTCAAAAAAGATATTCGGCCCCTTTTTCCCTCTGGTATCTCATGGTAAAAATTAGAGAGTAGTTGGCACACAAAAATATGAGCATTTTATAGTTGTCGCACAAATGGGATTAGATAGGATAAGAGCTGGAGTTTGTTGCAATTCAAATTATTTTAAATTTTAATTTAACTCTAATTTTTTTTACCCTTATCTAACTTAAAGAGGGACCTATTAGAGAATTTTGGTTATGGAAAACAATCAAGAATACTTCCTTTTGGTTGTAGATAATAGGCACATTCATAAAGAGCCAACGTGTGGAAGGATAGGGATAAGATTTTAGGTTTAAATTCAAACCTTTTGAATTTAATTTAAAATCAACCAAATCCTATCCCTAATGGACAATAAAAGAAGGGTTTTGGCATAGATTTTTTAGCACACAAACCAATTTGTGCAATGGAATAAGGGGTGGAGAGAAGGAAAGGCGTAAGGGAGAGAGTTCAATTCATCTACGACTCTAGGGTTTAGCCAATTGGGTTTCTATCAAACCCAATCCAATTAAATCCAAATAAAACATGATGAACCTAATCTAATTAGGCTCTCATAATCTCAATTAAACTTAATCAAATCAGTAAATTAATTGATTCATAGATCCAATCAAATTAGGATCATTTCTCCCTTACCGATTAGGTCATCTCATAACCTATCAGACCTGACCTGATTGAATCTAATTCAATCAAATTTGATTCAAACTTTAATACTCAATCAAATTAAATTAATTAATAATCTAATCACTAATTAATTCTCCATTAATAATAGAGTTTCAGTCCAATGAGACTCTTCAGCAGAGTCTCCGTCTAGTGGGACTTTTCAGATTAACTATCTGATCGAAGAGAAACTTCTAATGTGTGTGACCCCATAGGTTCGAACCTAAGCTAGTAGCATAGGAGCAGATTTCTGTACCAATCGATATAACCATCTAGTAACGGTACCCAATATTCAGATAGGCTGAATATATGCAAAACAACACTCAAGAATCTACTTGGATATAGTTATCATATAATTCATTCCTTTAACCCTTGTGCTAGGATGACTTAGAGTTTAAACTGTCAACTCTTAATAGTACATCTATTATGTATCTCAACTTAATAAATCTTGTGACTCCTTACAAAGACTGTCTTGATCAAGATCTTACTAAATTATAATACAAAGCATTCTCTCCAATCCTTTGGAGTGTTCAATTCTATCTTTACTTACGCATCGACTTCACAAGTACTTGACTGTGCCCAAAAATCTTTCGATCCTAAATTAAAAATTTAGGTAGTCTGGCATCAAAGTACAGTGAGTTGCTTGTAAGTTACCATGGTGATCTCAGGTCGGTGGGACACTTATACCCATATCCCTTTGAAATAACTCTTGACAGTAGAGTACTTCAAAGTTGGTCACGTTCAGTGAAATATACTCCTACATTTCTCTTACATGCCATATCAGCATCTCCATGCTCCTTGATCAAGAGATCAACTAACCTATATGGCACACAATGACCTACACTTGATATATTTATCGTCTTAGTAATAGCATATCATTTGGTCGTGAACTCATTTAAGGATTAAACGATAAATCTTTCTTTATCGATTTAAAAGTCTAAAGGACTTTCATCATAACATAAAAGTTTGATATAGAAGATGTACGAGTTTATGATGAAAATTATCAAATAAATATTTTATTAATTAATTCATATATAATTATATTAATTAGCACACCCGTCAATAGACTGACGATTAGCTTTGGAATATATTTTCAACAACTCCCACTTATACTAAAGTCAATCGGTATATTATCGTATACCTATTTTTATTTTGTGATCTTCAAACTCCTTTACCATAAGGATTTTAGTGAATGGATCGGCCAGATTTTTCTTTTCATCGATCTTTTGAAGATCGACGTCATCTCAATCCATAATTTCTCAGACAAAGTGTTAGTGACGCAGAATATGCTTCATCCACTGATGTACCTTCGACTCCTTTATCTGAGCTATGACTCCAGTACTATCGCAATAAAGCAGAACTGGACCATCAATGGAGGGTGCCACTCCTAGCTCAATGATGAACTTCCTTAGCCACAGCTTTCTTTGCAGCATCGGATGCCGTGATGTATTCCATCTCGCATATTGAGTTGGTCATAGTGTGCTGCTTAGAACTTTTCTAACAGACAGCTCCACCATTTAGGATAAAGATATATCCTGATACGTTTTTACTATCATCATAATCTGACTGAAAACTAAAATCAGTATATCTCACGAGTTTCAAGTCAGATTTTTCATAAATGAGCCACTGATCCTTAGTATTTCTCAAATACTTTAAGATAATTTTTGCAACCTTCCAATGGTTCTCATCTGGATCTGATTGATATCTGCTCACTACTCCTAGTGAGTATGCCACATCCGATCTCATACATGTCATGATGTATATTATAGAATTTACTACCAAGACATATGGAATTCTACTCATACACTCTCTCTCTTGAGGGGTTGTCAGACAATCTTGTTTCGAAAAAAAAATTTATGACTTATCGGAAGATAGTCTTTCTTGAAATTCATCATATTGAAATGTTTCAGTATGGTATCTATGTATGTTGATTGAGAGAATTTGAGCAGCCTCTTAGATCTATCTCTATAGATCCTCATCCCTAAGATATAGGCTGCTTCTCCCAGATCCTTCATAGAGAACTATGACGATAGTCATACTTTTATTCCCTGTAATGCAGGGATATCATTTTTGATTAAGAGAATATCATCTACATACAAAATAAGAAATATAATTACGAAATTATTAGCCCACTTATATATGCAGGATTCTTTTCCGTTCTTAATGAAACTATACATTCTGATCACCTTATCAAAAAGTATGTTCCAACTCCGATATGCTTGCTTCAATCCATAAATAGATCTCTAAAATTTGTACACTTTGGACTCATCTATGGATGTAAACCCTTTAGGTTGTATCATATACACCTCTTCGTTCAGCTCTCCATTTAGAAAAGCTGTCTTCACATCTATTTGCCAGACTTCATAGTCCAGGTATGCCGCTATCGCAAGTATGATCAGAATGGATTTGAGCATGGCCACAGGAGAGAATATCTTGTCATAGTCAATATCATAATGCTGACAATATTCTTTGACAATTAGACGAGCTTTATAGATCTCCACCTTTCCATCTATGCCCCTTTTCTTTTTGAAGACCTACTTACACCCTATAGATTTTATCCCTTCAGGTAGATCAACCAATATCCACACATTGTTGATCTTCATGGATTCTATTTCAGATTTCATGGCTTCTAGCCATTTCTCAGAGTCAGACTTCTGCATTGCATCCATATAGGTGGCTGGATCCTCGTTGTTCTCATCAAGCTCAACAGGATCTCCATCCCAGATCAACAAATCAAGATATCTATCCGACTGACATGGTACTCTATCAGATCACCTTAAGGATGTTTGTATATTAGGCTTCGGGTTTGATCTTATCAAATTTGATTCAAATTCCATCATTGGTGTCGATTCTTCTACCTGTCAAACTTCATCAAGCTTGACTTTAGAGGCACTTATTCCTTCACTAAGGAACTCCTTTTCTAAAAAGTGTGCCTTACTGCTAATAAATGCTTTTTGTTCAGCAGAGAGGTAAAAGTAATATCTCCTCATTTCTTTAGGATATCCTACAAAATTATACTTATCGGACCTAGGTTCGAACTTGTCTGTTTGTAATCGTTTGATATAAGTCGGACACCCCCAGACCTTAAGGTAAGTGAGGTTCGACCTATGCCCTGACCATATCTCATATGGTATTTTACTAACTGACTTGCTTGGAACATTATTGAACATAAAACAGGCTGCCTTAAGTGTATATCCCCAAAAAGAGATTGGCAGACTTGCAAACCCCATTATGGACCGAACCATGTTCAACAAGATTCGATTCCTCCTTTCTGAGACACCATTATGCTATGGTGTCCCTGGAGAAGTCTATTATAAGAGAATCTTATTCTCTCCAAGATATATCAGAAATTTACTGAAAAGATATTCACCCTCTCGATCAGACCGAAGAGTCTTAATACTTTTTTTAGTTTGTTTCTCTACTTCATTATGAAATTGTTTGAACATTTCAAATGATTCGGACTTGTGTTTCATCAAGTAGATATACCCATACCTAAATAGGTCATCTATGAATGTAATGAAATAGTTATACCCTCTTCTGGCACTAATGTTCATAGGTCCACAAACATCACTATGCATTAGACCTAGAACTTTACTAGCTCGTTCACTTTTTTCAGTAAAAGGTGACTTAGTCATCTTTCTAAGAAGATAAGACTCATAGGTCTGCAATAATTTACAATCATTGATATTGAGGATACTCTCTTGTGTTAATCTGTTTATTTTGCTCTTGCTAATATGATCGAGCCTGTAATGCTAAAAGTAGGCATCTGTGATATTATCTAACTTTGGATGTTTATTTGGAGTGTACATTATATTCACAGGCTGTGACAAAATGTAGATGCCGTTTCTTAATTATCCTCATATTATTGTAACATCATTCATAATGATATCACAATAATCATTCTTTATTGATAAACTATAATCATCTTTGGTCAAAAGGCCAACAAAGATTATATTCATCAAAAAAGATGGATAATAGTGACAATCACTTAAAATGATACTATTAGACTTGAAAATAAACTCGACGACTCCTAAAGCTCGGATTGGAACTTGATTTTCATCTCCCACATTTAGAAATCTCTCGTCGTTCTCAAATTTTCTACTAACTTGAAGTCCTTGCAATGAATTGGATATGTGAATTGGACTTTCGGTATCCAATATCTAGGTAGTAGTATCACATATAGAGAAATTATAAGGTGTTATCATATAAGCACCTTGACCAGCAACTAATTATTTATTTCTCTTTTGCCTATTTGGGTCATAGTCTGCTTGACTCGGTTTAGCCCTAAATTTTTTAGCTAAATTGGGCTCAAGATCAATGTTCAACTTCTGATACTGCCCATCAAAGTTGGATCTAATAAGCTCATCACTGTCAAACAATGAATGGAGCGACAAATTGCTAGCCATTTCTGAAAAGAAAGGAAAACACAAACCTAATTAGTATATGAATTAATCAAGCCTAAAAATATGGACTTTAGTCTAAAGGTTCTCTTACTATTTTATACGAATTGGTAGCCTCTAATTCTAATTCAAAAAATTACCTTAATTTCTTAGCGGATACTAGAATTCACACAGACTGCATATAGGTCCGAGTATGGCTCGACCAACCTATATGCATCTATGGGTAGGTTCTCAACCAGTTGTTTCTCCAAATAATTTTTAGTAATTAATTTCATTTCAAATTTTATTTCAGTAGGCGATGGGCTCCACTGAAAGTCCTAGTTAGGTCTAACCATTAACATGAATCTACTCAGTGATTCTAACTAATGAATAATCGAGCTCGAGTATGGCTCAGCCAATCCAATCATTCATCAGATAGTGCAACAGAGTTATCATATGATGAATAATAATTCCATCATTCAAAGAAACACCAGACGGATGGCACCTGCAATGTTAATCATAAATAATGGATCCATTATCATTCACCTTAATGGAAGGCTATGTTCTAGTTATCACAATAAGTAGCTCATTTTATGGATCTAATAATTTAAAAAATTTGGTTAATATAATTTTAACAGAATTAAATACACAAACTAGCAAATCTCAATCCTCCCACTGACTTCACCAAGTCAGATCAGGGTGGACTAGAAACAAGTCAGTCCAACTGACAAGCCATCAATCCTCCCATTGACTTCATCAAGTCATATCGAGGATAAAGACAAGTCGAACTAGGGGCACCTAAATCAGTCGAACTAATTTTCTAGTAAGCATGGATCAAGCCCTAATCATTAAGCGATCTGATCAAAACTTGATTCACCATGTTGGCCAGGTAAGTGAGATCGATGGGAGGGATATGCCATTAACTCGTCATAGACTCAATTTATATGAGTAGCTTCCAATTAAAAATCATCAGTCAAGACTGTCAAACTTATCTTAGACATCAACTGGTTAATCAATTTCAATTGGATCAACTTATGAATTTGGGTTTGATCGCTGAGCTCAAGATCAAAGTCCATTTGGGTCTAATCAAAGACATGAAATCGACCAACTACAATTATTGTATTGGTTCTAAAAAAATCTGATTTAATCTAAATTTTTTTTTAGTTTATTTGATCTTTGATTCTAACCCTCTGTCTAACCCAATTAGGAGGATCTGATTAAGCTAACCTATAAACCCATTACCCATGTTTTATGTGAATGACATTAGATCTTTAATTCATAATTCTAGATCTAATTTATTTAACTTAATTCTTAATTAAGTTTGAGGCTGTGGGTAAGAGTCGATGTTTGAAAATAATTTTAAATTTTATAAAATATTTTTATAATTAATTTTTATACATGATTATTTAGATCTGAAACTTGAATCGGCTCCCCTCTAGATTGAGCTGACTCATCACAATAGGTCGACTAAGTTTCAAGACTTAGTTGACTTATTGATGATGAATTATTAATTATAATTTTTAGCTTATTTTATTAAGTCAGCTCAATAAAAATTAAGCTGACTAACCAGGATCCTGAATCGATCGAAATAATACTGAGTCGACTCAACAGGCGAACTACAATAATTGTATTAATTTTAGATTAAAATAATTTTAGATAAATAGTAATAAAGTCAATCATAATTATTTTAGAACTATTCTAAATATGTTCATGATTCTAGATTTTATTTACAAAGATTAGATGTAAATACTTTTCATATAATGTATCATATACACAATCTTAGAATTTTACAGAAAAGTAAATTTTTTTTTTCGTATTCATCTTCATGAGATATAGTCACAATGGCACCCCTATATGTCATAAGAGGACCCAATTGAATGAAAAAAAGAGAGGTCTAATCTCTATTACCTCCTATGATCGGACGGTCTGGTGACAAACTCGATCCGATTACTTCGCTACTCAGATCATCTAATCTAAATAATTTAGATCTAATCTAAATTATTTTAAATCTGATTATTATATTTTAATTATATCATAATCAAATAATAATCATCATAAATAAAAATTATATACTTCAATTTAAAATCAAATTTTATAAGGATCAGTACAAACTAGGACAACCATTGCACTGTAAGGAGTAAACCTTACAACAGGACAACCTTATATCAATTTGTGCGATTAGATCTATAACTAATTTTAGATCTAAATATCATATATCAAATTTAATCTAAATTAAATTATAAATCTAAATATACATAATATCATATCATATCGAATCGTGGCTTTGATACTACTGTTGAGATACACAAAGATTTCATGCATACATTTCAAAAATTTTACAGTAAAAAATATTAGATTAAACTATTTAATTTATAAATATATATATAAGATTTGATCTTAAAACTTCTACAAATAAATCTATGATATGAATTTATATACATAAAAATCTAAATTTAAAATAACAAGTATGTGAACCAAAAATTAATATTTAGCAATAGATTTAATGTACTACTATCAGGGTTCCGAACCTAATATATGAGCGTGGATAGTCGAACTTCATGATTGAGAATGTGGATCTGGAAGTCCTCTCTGATCGTTCATAGCTGCACAAACTTCCAACCTCTATGGATGGTCCACACGAAGCCCTTGGATCGATCAGCTCTCTACGGGAGTACTAGCTCGCACAGTCGGCTTTTGATGGCGGATCTGATTTGATCTCCTTCTTCGATCATCTCAAATCTTTTCGATGTCGAAGATGGATCAGAGGAGGATACTAGATGGTAGAGGAAAAATAGATGAAGACACTCTTCTCTTTGGTTTTCTCTCATCCAGAAATCTTAGAACAGTTCTAGATCTCTCACCCAATAGGAGATCGATCTCCTTCTTTGTTCACGTCAAAGAAGATAGAAGCCCACCCAAACCTCATGCCCCAAAAAAAGTATTCAGCCCCTCTTTCCCTCTAGTATCTCGTGGTAAAAATTAGAGAGTGGTTGGTGTACAAAAATGTGAGCATTTTATGGTTGTCGCACAAATGGGATTAGATGGGATAAGAGCTGGACTTTATTGTAATTCAGACTATTTTAAATTTCAATATAATTTTATTTTTTTTTACTTTTATTTGACTTAAAGAGAGACCTACCAGGGAATTTTGGGAGTGGAAAACAATCAAGAACACTTCCTTTGGTCACACATAATAGGCACCTTCACAAGGAGCAAACATGTGAAAGGATAGGGATAGGGTTTTAGGTTTAAATTCAAACCTTTTGAATTTAATTTAAAACCAATCAAGTCCTATCCCTAATGGGCAACAAAAAAATATTTTCACATAGATTTTTTAGTGTGTAAGCCAATTTGTGTGATGGAATAAGGCATGGAGAGAAGGAAAGGTGCAGGGGAGAGAGTTTCATTCATCTGGGACTCTAGGGTTTAGCCAATTGGATTTCTATCAAACTCAATCTAATTAAATTTAAATAAAATATGATGAACCTAATTTAATTAGGCTCCTATAATTTCAATTAAATTTGATCAAATTAATAAATTAATTGAGTCATAGATCCGATCAAATCAGGATCATTTCTCTCTTATCGATTAGGTCATCTCTTAACCTAATCAGATCTGACCTGATTGAATCCAATTCAATCAGATTTGATCCATATTTTAATGCTCAATCAAATTGAGTTAATTAATTATCTAATCATTAATTAATCTTTCATTAATGATAAAATTTTAGTCTAGTGGGACTCTTCAGCAGAGTCTCTATCCAGTGGGACTCTTCACCAGAGTCCAGTCCAGTGGGACTCTTCAGATTAGCCATCTAATCAGAGAGAAACTTTTAATGTGTGTAACTCCATAGGTTTGAACCTAAGTCGATAGCACAGAAGTAGATTTTTGTACCAATCAAAGTAACCATCTAGCAATAGTACCTGATGTCTGGATAGGTCGAATGTATACAAAGCAACACTCAAAAACCTACTTGGATATAGTTACCATATAATTCATCCCTTTGATCCTTGATGCTAGGATGACTTAGAGTTTAAACTGTCAATTTTTAATAGTACATCCATTATGTGTCTCAATTTAATAAATCTTGTGGCTCCTTACAAGGACTGCCCTGGCCAAGGTCTTACTAAATTGAAACATAAAGCATTCTCTCCAATCCTTTGGAGTGGTCAATTCTATCTTGACTCACGCACCGACTTCATAAGTACTTGACTGTATCTAGAAATCTTCCGATCCTCAATTAGAAATTTAGATAGTCTAGCACCAACGCACAGTGAGTTGCTTGCAAGTCACCATAGTGATCTCAGGTCGGAGGGACACTTATACCTATATCCCTTCGAAATAACTCTTAACAGCAGAGTACTCCAGAGTTGGTCACATTCAGTGAAATGTACTCTTATATTTCACCTGCATGCCATACCAGTGTCTCCACGCTCTTTGGTTAAGAGAACAACCAACTTATACGGCACACAACGACCTACACTTGATATGTCTATCATTCTAGTAATAGTATATTATTTGGTCGCGAACTCATTTAAGGAATAAACAATAAATCTTTCTATATCGATTTAAAATAGTTCTAAAGATTTTTATCATAATATAGAAGTTCGATATAGAAGATGTACAAGCTTATGATAAAAATTATCAAATAAATATTTTATTAATTAATTTATATATAATTATATTAATTAGCACAACCATCAATAGACTGACGATTGATTTTGAGATATATTTTCCAATAGTCACAATATAACAGGATAGGGCCATCGATGGAGGGTGCCACTTTGAGCTCGTCGATAAACTTTTGCAACCATATAGTTTCTTTCGCAGCATCAGATGTCACGATATACTCCACCTCACAAACAGAGTTAGCCATAGTGTGCTGTTTAAAATTTTTTCAGCAGATTGCTCTATCATTTAGGATAAAAATATAATCCGACACACTCTTGCTATCATCATGGTTTGATTGAAGCTGGAGTCGATGAACCCCACTAATTTCAAGTTAGTTTCACCATAAACAAGCCACTAGTCCTTAGTATTTTTCAAATACTTAAGAATGATCTTTACGACCTTCCAGTGGTTCTCTTCTGGATCAGATTGGTATCTATTCACTACCCCTAGTAAGTATACTACATCTGGTCTTGTACATATCATGACATACATTATAGAATCTTTTTCAAAATATATGAAACTCTACTCATATGCTCTTTCTCTTGAGGAGTTGTCGGACAATCCCTCTTCGAAAGAGAAATTTCATGGCCTATCGGGAGATAGCTTTTTCTAAAATTCTCCATACTGAATCACTTCAGTACGGTGTCTATATACATGGACTCGGACAATCCAAGCAACCTTTTTGATCTATCTTTATAGATCTTCATCTCAAGGATGTAGGATGCTTCTCCCAAGTCCTTCATAAAGAACTGAGACGATAACCAGACTTTTATTCCTTGTAATACGGGGATGTTATTTTTGATTAAGAGAATATCATCCACATACAAAATGAGGAATACAACTACAGAGTTGTTTATCTATTTGTAAATGCAGGGTTCTTCTTCATTCCTAATGAAGCTATGCATTCTGATAACTTTATTAAAATGCAAGTTCTAACTCCTAGATGCCTTCTTCAATCCATAGATGGATCTTTAAAGCTTGCACACTTTGGACTCATCTGTGGATATAAAACTCTTAGGTTGTATCATATACATTTCTTCTTTCAGCTTTCTATTTAAAAAAACTATTTTCACATTCATTTACTAGATTTTATAGTCCATGTATGCTGCTATCGCAAGCATAATTTGAATGGATTTTAATATTACCACAGGGAAAAACATCTCATCATAGTCAGACGATAACTCTTGACAACCAAATGGGCTTTATAGATCTCCACCTTTTCATCTGCGCTCCTCTTCTTTTTGAAGATCCACTTACATCCTATGGATTTAATCTCTTTAGGTGGGTTAACTAATATCCACACATCATTGACCTTCA
This sequence comes from Elaeis guineensis, assembly GCF_000442705.2. Classification (NCBI taxonomy): domain Eukaryota; kingdom Viridiplantae; phylum Streptophyta; class Magnoliopsida; order Arecales; family Arecaceae; genus Elaeis; species Elaeis guineensis. Next base: position 2,731,401 of record NC_026003.2, read on the forward strand.
TTGATTCTATTTCAGATTTCATGGCTTCAAGCCATTTATCAGAGTTGGATCTCTGCATTGCATCCATATAGATGATTGGATCCTCATTATTCTCATCAAGCTCAACAGGATCCTTATCTCGGATAAAAAAACTACAGTATATGTCTGGTTGACGTGATACTCTATTGGATCTCCTTAATAATGCCTCTACAATAGGTTCTAGATTTGACATCGTCAAATTCGATTCTGTGGATTCACTAGACTGTGTCGGTTCTACCTATTGAACTTCATCAAGTTCAACCTTAGAGGCATTAATCCCTTCCTTAAGAATTTTTTTTTCTAAAAAGACTGTCCTAAGGCTGACAAATATCTTTTGTTCATCAGCAAGGTAGAAGTAATATCCTTAATTTTTTTAGGATATCCTATAAAAATATATCTATCAGACCCGACTCCAAGTTTGTCCATTTTAAATGTTTAACATAAATCGGATACCCCCAAATCCTAAGATGAGAGAGCCTTGGCTTACATCCTATCCATATCTCATATGGTATTTTACTTACAGATTTATTAGAAACTCTATTAAGCACATAACAAGCCGACTCAAGTGCATATCCTCAAAAGAATATCGACAGACTAGAAAAGTCCATCATGAATCGAACTATGTCCAACAAGATTCGATTTCTTCTTTCTAACACACTATTATGTTGTGGCATTTCAGAAGGTGTCCATTAAGAAAGAATCTCATTCTCCTCAAGATATGTTAGAAATTTATCAGAAAGATATTCTCCTCTTTGATCTGATCGAAGAGTTTTAATATTCTTTCCAGTTTATTTCCCTACTTTATTACGGAAATGTTTGAACATTTCAAATAATTCAGACTTGTATTTTATCAAGTAGACATATTCGTATCTAGATAGGTCATCTGTGAACATAATGAAATAGTGGTACCCTCTTCTGGTACTTGTGCTCATGGGTCCACATACATCAGTATGTACCAGACCCAGCATATCACTGGTTCGTTCATCTTTTTCAGTAAAAGATGATTTGGTCATCTTTTCAAGTAGACAAGACTCACAGGTTGGCAATGATTCATAATTATTGTTATCAAAAAAATTTTCTTGAGCTAACCTGTTCATCCTGTTCTTGTTAATATGATCTAGCCTACAATGTCAAAGGTAGACATCCGTGACATCGACTATCCTAGGATATTTATTAGATATGTATATTATATTAGACCTAGATACAACATAGATACCATTGTTCAACTATCCACGTATTATAGTAACACCATTCAAAATGATATCAAAAAAAATTTTTTTATTGATATTTCATAATTTGATTTGGCCAAAAGGCCTACAAAATAATATTCAAAAGAAAATTGAGACAGTAATGACATTCATTTAGAACAATAAAATGAGACTCGAACACAAGCTTGATAATTTCTAAAGCTAGAATTGGAAATGATCTTCCATCTTCAACATTCAGAAATCTCTCACCATCTCTAAATCTCCTACTGATCTGAAGATCCTGCAACGAATTATAAATGTTAATAGGGCTACTGGTATCCAATATCCAGGTCATTGTATCAAAAACTGAGAAGTTACAACGTGCTATCATATAAATATCTTGTCCAGCAATTGATTGCTTCTTCTTTGGCCTGTTAGGGTCCAAGAAAACTATATATTGAGGATAATTTATCTTCCAGTGACTCTGCTTCTTATAATAAAAGCACGTTGCCTAACTCTGGTCGGTCTTCAACTTGGGCTTCTGGGTCTGACTCCCAATACTTTGCATCTTTTTATTTTTCTTTTTCTTTTCTTTTTTTAAAGGGATGATGCCTATCCGAAGAATATCCTCCACTACATTCACCATCTCTATGTGGAGCTGGTGATCCTTCTCAAAAGTCTGTAGCAACCCCAACAGGCCGTGGAAGTTGACTACAAGCTTCGTCATTTTAAAATAACTAAGAAACGGCATGTAGGATTTGGGTAGGAAGTTTAGGATCGTATCCTTCTCTAGCTGTTCGTATAAAGAGAAATCGAGCTTGCTCAGTCGTTCGATCTATTCGATCATGTATAATACATGATCCATGATCGATGCTCTCTCCCTCATCTGAGCATTGAAAATGATGCAATTAGCTTTGTATCGCTCAACATCATCAGGAGTACCAAAAGACTCTCTCAATACTTTGAGCATATTTTCTGGCTAAGCCTCTTCAAACTTTCGACTGAACTCGTCGTTCATTGAAGCCCGCATTATACAACGAACCATAGTGTAGTCATTGAATCACTTCAAATAAGTATCTCGAACTGCACCATGAGCATTAGGAGCAGGCTCCTCAAATATCGGATCTGTAATGACATACAAGATCCACTCATGCTCCAGAATGATTTTAAATTTTCGATATCAGTTATCGAAATTGGATCCCGTCAACTTCTCACTGTCCAACAGTGATCGGAGCGATAAGTTTGAAGCCATATCTGCATAAAAGAAAAAAAATCAAAACTTAATTAGTATATGAATTAATTAATCCTAAAGGCATGGACTTTAGTCTAAAGATTTTCATACTATTTTTTACGAGTTGGTAGCCTTTACTTCTAACTCGAGAAATTACTTTAATTTCTTAGCAGGTACTAGAATCTACAAAGACTGCACATGAGCCCGACTTTAGCCGGCTCACCCATGTGCATCCCATGGGTAGGTTCATTAATCAATTATTTCATTAAATAATTTTTAGTATTTAGTTTAGCCCCAGGTAACTTTTCAGTTGACTTTGGTCTTCTCTATAAGCCTGGGTTAGGTCCAACCATTAACATGATTATACTTGTGAATCTAACAATCAAATGATTAGACCCGACTTTGGTCGGCTAACTTGACCAACTGTTAGAGAGACTCGACTAAGTCATCATATTATGAATGATAATTCTAATAGCAGATCAGCACCAGGCCTTTGAGCCTCCAATGATCATCATACTATTGGACCCACTATCACCCAACTTAATAGGAGGCTATGATTTAATTATCACCATAACTATCTCATTTAAGAGATCTAATAATTTAGAGAATTTAATTTTGAATTAAGAAAAAAAAAGAGAAGAGATCAATCAGTAGACCACAATCCTCCCACTGACTTCACTAAGTCATTGAATCGGATTAAGGTCATATCGGTCGAACTGATATCTAGATCAATCACACTGATCAACCTTAATGACATGAATTAACTTGAATCACTTAGCGATATAATCAAAACATAATTCATGAAATTGGTCAGATAAGTGAGATCGGTGGGAGTGTCAGCTAAGCTTGCCTTAGACACCATCAAAATAGTCAGATAAGTCGCTCTCAATTAAAAATCGTCGGTCGAAATGCCAAACTTATCTTAGACACTAATTGATTAATTAGTTTCGATTTGATCAATTTAATGATTCAGATTCAACTACTAAGCCACAATCAAGGTCTATTTGATCTAATCAAAGACATGGACTTGATCATCTACAACTATTATATTAGAGAAATCCTAATTTAATCTAATTCAATATTTAATTAGACTTAATCAATTTCTCTATATGATCAATTAACTCTTTGATTCTAACATTAGATCTAATCCAATTAAGAGGATCTGATTTGAGCCAACCCATACTTCATGTTTTATGCAATGTCATTAGATCTTAAATCATAATTTTAGATCTAATCGATTCAATATTTAACTCTTAATTAAGTTTAGCATCAACATAGTTTAAGTTTTAAAATTATTTCTCATATAAATATTTTATATTAAATCATAAAATTTTTTTAGATCACATCTAAATTTTTATAATTTTAAATTAAAATAATTTTGATTATAAAGATTAGATGTAACTACTTTTCTATGTAACTTGCATCATATACAATAAATCCTAGGATTTCAAGATCTAGGATTTTGCAAGAAAGTAAGTTTTTCTCTTTTTGCTTTCTTCTTCATGGGACCTCACAGTGGCACCCCTACCACCATAAGAGCACCCTATTGAATGAAAGAAGAGGGTTATATAACTCTACTTGCTCCTATGACCAGACGGCCTGGTGATAATCCAATTCGAGTACTTTGCTACTCAAATTATTTAATCTAACATATAAAAAATCAGATCTAAAAATAAAATATATTTTAATCTAATTTAAATAGTAAATAATCAGATCTAAAGATATATTATTAGATCTAAACTATATTAAATTATATCATAAAGAAACATGGCTCTGATACCAATTAAAGAAAACATAGGCAGTACTATGCATGCAATTTTAAAAATTTATGCAGCGAAAGTATCAGATTAAATATTTTAACTCAATTTACATGCATAAGATCTAATCTAGACTACCATATCAAAATCTATAATATGATTTAATATGCTCATAAGATCTGAAAATAAAAATCTGCATCGATCTAATCGATGCAACGATCTAGATCTAACCGTTAGATCTATAACAAACAATCAAAATAGTTCAGAAATCATTATCGAACTATAGATTGATGATCTTTGCTGGTTTAACACTTGAATAGACACTCCTTTAGGTTGCTCGCAGCCACACGAAGTCGTCTGGCCTCTACAGAAAGTCCACATGAAGACCAATGTAGATTAGGCTCCTTGGAAGTGCTTGCTTGCAAGGATCTTTGAGGCTAATTTCTCTCTTCTTCTTCAAAAGCCTTGAACACTCCAAAGAAAGAGAATATCTAGAGGAGGAAGAGGAGAGGAGAAAGAGCTTTGAAGAAAAAGTAAACTAGCAAAGGAGAACATATGGGGCATCCACTATTGGAGCCCCCTTTATATAATAAGGGGATTAGGGTTTTGGTCAAAAGGAGGGCGCCAATAGAGTCCACATCGGACATCTTTTGGGCATCTCAAAATTTTCAAAATTAAGAGTTGGTATGGGGAAGGAGATTAGAAGTCTCACACACCTAAAAATTTCTCAAAGAAATTTAGGAAAAATTTAATTGGTGCCTTCCTTCTTTTCTTGTTTGAAAAATCTCTTTCTTTCTTATCTCCTTATCTCTAATTTGGATCGCATTTGAATTAGACAAGAGATATGATCATGACTCATGATGCATTGCCACCCACCTTTACTGGCCCACTCTCATGATGCCAAAAATCTCAAGTGAAATCCAATTTGGCACTGAGAATAGGGCATGGGTTTAGGGGTGGTGTAAGGATAAAGAGATAGAGTCCCTGTTGGCTTGGACTCTTTATTTTCAAATTAATTCTAAACTAAATCAAATCTGATTTGAACCCAATATTAGAAATAAATCTAATCTAATTAGGAGCTCAATTATCTCAATAAATTTTTAACCCAACTAAGAATTAGCTGAGCCCAAATCCTGATCGAATCAAGATTAATTTTTTTTTTCAATCAGATTTGATCAAATCAAATCCAATCTAAGTCAAATTGAATCTAATTCAATTAGACTTGATCCAAAGCTCTTTACTCAATCAAATTGAGTCAATTAATAATTTAATTACTAATTAATTTTCTATTAATAATAGAATCCTAGTCCAGTGGGACTCTCCTCCAGAGTCCCAATTTCAGTGAGACTCTTCAACAGAGTCACAATCCAATTAGACTCTGCAGCCATCAGATCTGATCGAATCTTCTAATGTGTATGACCCTATAGGTTCGAACCTAAGTTGGTATTATAGAAATAATTTCTTATACTAACCGATGTAACCATCTAGTAATGGGATCCGACGTTCGGATAGATCGAAAGATCGCAAAGCAACATTCTAGAACCTATTGATATATAATTACTGTATAATTCATTTCTTTGATCTTAATACTCAAGGTGACCTAGGGTTTGACTGTCAACCCTAATACGATCCACCATATTATATTTCAATCTTTCAAATCCATCACATGGATTATCCTGATCAAGATTTTACTAAATTGAAATACACTGATGCATATCTCCTACTAATTTAGAGAGGTCAATTCCATCTTGACTCATGCACCGACTTGATAAGTACTTGACTGCACCCAGTAACCTTCCGTCACTGAATTAGAAAATCAGATCGTCCGGTATTAAAGTATAGTGAGTTGCTTACAAGTCACCGTGGGTTACTTATATCCATACCCTTTACGAGCTACTCTTGACAGTAGAGTGCTCGATAAATGATCACATTCGGTGTGAATGTATACCTACATTCCATCTGCATGCCATACAAGCATCCCACACTCTTTGGTTAAGAGGACAACCAACTTATATGGCACACAATAACCTATACTTGATATAGCTATTATCCTATTAACAGTATATCATTTGATCATGAATATGTTTTAAGGACTGAGCGATAAATCTTTATTTGTCGATTAAATATAGTCCTAAAGACTTCATCACAATACAGGAGTTCAAATAAGCTGGACAAAATATGATGAAAAAATCAAATAAATTTTATTAATAAAAATTTATATATAATTATAAATATGAGTACAATCGTCAACAGGCTGATGATTGACTTTGGGATATATTTTTCAACAAGTACTAGCTCCTGAACCTTGCAAGCTCGAGGATCTATCGACATACAAAATCCCAAGCTCCTCATTTCTACTTTCCTTAGCTCAGCTTCAAAGGGATCTTCTTCTAGGATGGCACACTCAAGGATAAAGTTGGCTAGCACTTGTGCCTTGATGGATGACCGATGCCGATCCTTTACATCAAATCCTGAGTGTTCTACCACCCACTTAGCTAACCAACCAGAGGTATCGAGTTGGTGGAGGATAGTTTTCATTGGCTGGTTTGTTAGGAGCACTACCATGTGGGCTTGAAAGTATAAGCATAGCTTTCTTGCCTAGATTATCAAAGCATAGACCCTCTTCTTGAGCCTCACATATCTCATTTTGGCATTGTAGAGGTTTTCATTGATGTAATAGATCAATTTCTGTTGCCCCCTTCCTCCCATATGAGTACTGAGCTTATTGCGGTCGAGAAAATAGTAAAGTATAGATGTAGCTCCTCATCTAGCTTGGGTTTGTTGAGGAGAGATGGAGTGCCAAGGTATCTTTTTTTAGCTCATAGAATGCTGTCTGACACTCATTGATCCATTGAAAGTTCTTGGCTTACTTTAGAGTTTTGAAAAAGGATAGGTATTGCTCTGTCGACCTAGAAACAAACTGATTGAGAGCTGCTATCTTCTTCATAAGGAATTAGATCTTCTTTATCGACTTTAGGATTCATCTGACTTATAGCTCGAATCTTTTAGGATTGGCTTCAATTCCTTGTTGTGGGCCATAAAACTGAGGAATTTAATGAATGTAACTCCAAAAGTATATTTACTCCGGTTAAGCCTCATCTAGAACTTGCAAAGGATCAAAAAGGCCTCCTCAAGGTTGGCAAGGTGCCCACTTGCTTCTCAGCCCTTGACTAGCATATTGTCCACGTAAACCTTCACATTTTTTTGATCAATTTTTTGAAGATCTTGTTCATCAGTCCTTGGTAGGTCTCCCTTGCATTCTTTAAGTCAAAAAGTATGATGTTGCAACAAAAAAGACCTTGGTTAGTGATAAAAATAGTTTTCTCCTCATCCTAAGGTGCCATCCAGATTTGGTTATAGCTCGAGAAAGAATCCATGAAAGTAAAAATTTTATGGCCCGATGTCATGTCGACCAATTGATTAATCCAAGGTAATAGGTAGCTATCCTTCGAGTACACTTAGTTGAGATCAGCGAAGTCGATGCAGACATGCCACTTTTCATTTATCTTTTTAATGAGGACTACATTTGCTAGCCAGTCTGGATAAGCAACCTCTCAGATTTCACCAACCCCATTCTTCATCGAAAATCTCACCAATAGGTGGTTGGTCAACATAACGATTTGAAGTGCATTCAATCTTAGCTGGCATAGTATGTCATTGCAAGCTAATAGCATCTTGATGACTAGAAAATCGAGTTGAAAGGTTGATTGTCATAGTTTCTGACCTATGATGATTGATAGGATAATCACTCATTCGATTAGGATGGCTTCCCTTGAGAAGCCTATGAGGAGGGAGTTGAATCTCCCTAGCTGATTTGAGGTTAAACCCATCCTAGAGAAAGCATCATAAGGCAATACATCGATAGAACTTCCATTATCAGTTAGAATATGGTGTACATCATAATTACCTATAGTCAATGATATAATGACTGCATTGTTATGTGGGGAGTGAATTCCTTATGAATCTGCATCAGCAAAAGGTGATGGCATCTTTGGTCTTCTACTTCTTTACTATGGTTTCTCGCTCTTCTCCTCACCCAAGGACATTAGAAGCACCACCGAGCTTCTCTTGATAATAGTGTTGATGACCCCAGCTATAAGTCAATTGTCTAGATTTCTCTCAAGCCGCAATGGTTCAGGGTGGTCTTTGTTTTGTCCTCGATGATTGTTAAAGATACCGATCAAGCCATCATGTTGAATAAGCACCTCGATCTTATCCTTGAGTTGAAAGCACTCCTCGGTATAGCCATGGTCATGATGAAAAAGATAGTATTTGTCAGGTCTCATTTGTTGGGGGGAGCCCACATTCTCCTCGACATGATAGATATTCTTGATCTTTTATTTCCATCAGGATCTATGCCCATGGAGTATTTAGGGGGGTATATGTACCGAACAAGGTGGAAAGTGAGATCATCACTCCCAAGGTGGTTCTTCGAGATGGAGTCTGAGATTGGTGCGAGTTTTTCCTTTATGGAGATTGTCCTATTTTGGCCCACTCTTGATATCTTCGTTGCCTATGTTTTTCTCCTCTGGATTTTTCTCAGGTGACCCCCCCATGTCCCTCCATTGTCTCCTCGGTGTTTGCATATTTCTCTACTCAGGTGAGTATCCCAGCAAAATATTTTGGACACATTTTTTCTATGGAGAAAAGGAACTGACACATGAGAAGTCCACCTTTTAGAGCGGACATAGCAATCGATTGGTTTAGGTTGTGCACTTCCAGAGTGGCCGTACTAAAATGGCTCATGTAGTTTTTGAGGGATTCCTTTTCTGTCTGCTTCATGTTAATGAGGGAATCTAATATACAATGTTACTTTCTGCACTGATGAAGTGGGCCGCAAATAATCGGCTTAGCTGCTTGAAAGAATAAAAGGAGTTTGGTTGGAGGCTCGAGTATTAGTATTGAGCTATCTTTCATAAGGTGGAAGGAAATGCTCGATCAAGAATACCATTTGTAGCTCTATGGAGGAGCATGAGAGTCTTAAAACTCTCCAGCAATCAATAGGATTGGTTATCCCATTGTATGGCTCTAGTTGGGACATTTTAAACTGATTTGAGATTGGCTCATCCATGATTCTCTTGTTGAAAGATAGATCCATGTCGAAACCAACCTCACCATTCTATGTTGGGTTGATCTGCAATACTTCGTTTTGCCTTTTCATCTCCTATAGTCGATGTATGTTGGCATCTTCGGCAATATAGTATTCTGAGTGTCGGGGTAGAGAACATATTGATGTGGAGAATTGTAAGAATCTAGCCCTAATTTTTATTACATTCTTTTGCACAAATCTTAAAGCCAAGAAAAAGAAGAACCCAAAGAAGAGAGTCCAGATTAGACTCTATTTTTTTTTCTCTTGTGTATAATGAGATCAAGGATAGAGTCCTAATCTGAGCCAAATAGGGCCAATAAATCCTAAGAAATATCCTTTATAAGAGGACAACCACCTCTCCATTGAACTCCATCATGATTTCCTGAGGAATCGTCACCAAGGGCCATAGATCTCTTGAGTTTTTCCTTTCAAGATTTCTTAGTTTTATTGAGAAAAGACCACCAGATCCCTCTCCATTGGCCTCACTGGGCCTAGGTAGCTTCCTCCCCTTCCTTCTCTTTCTTTTTTCGGGCTTCTCATTGCCGACGCAGGGTATGGGGCCGGCAAGCTGCTAATTTTACTTTTAAATAGGGCAGTCCCTATTTTAGATTTGGGAATCCACCAACCTCCATTAGCAAGGCTTGTCATTGAGGGTATAGTCTCACTACTATATGGAGCCGTTGTAGGTGGCCGGCCCTAGTTTCCACCATCATCGTGGTTGGGAAGAAAAAAAAATAAAGGGAAAAGAACTCCTTATTTTGGAGAAGAAGAAAAGATGAGAGGAGAGGGTTTCTCTCTCTTCTCTAATTATTTGATTATCAATTAATTAATTAATTAGTTCATTAATTATTTTTTTTCTCTCTCTTGTATAGATTAAGAAAATTTTAGATGGAAAATTTTGGAGACTTGTTTAGTTTCTCTTAGATGAACCAAGGGATTCACGAGGAAAATAATCCAAGAATTTGTCAATGGACCTAATGAACCCTGGTAGAGGGTTCTAGACAAATAATGACTATACTATAAATTTTTTTTAATATTAATTTTGGATCTATAGGAGAATAATTTCTTGAACAAAAGGATATCAAGCAAGATCCTTGACATTTAGATCGTAAATCTTGTGAGTTTAGTTTAACGACAATAGAGGTAAGAATTTTTGAACATTGATCATCTATTTATATAAAAATTATTTTGTACATCAGTGATTTTGATTCATGTGTTTTTTATAGTGACATGTCATACTTAATTGTTAAGTATATATCTATGACTTGTATGATGTTATATATTACATATCACTGATCTTGATTTGGATGAATTTTGATAATCATATACATCAAGCTTTCACAAAAAAGATGTGATCTGAAATTTCAATACCTAATAAGCTAGTCATTGAATACTATGACTATATGTGGGGTTGTGGTACTTTGGGCTAGCCACGTTGTTGATGCCCTGGCATAGGCTAGAGATATGATTGTGGTATTCTACAGGACTAGCCACGATATTAATACCTTGCCATGGAATGTAAACATAGCTATGATATTTCAGAGTTAAACACCTATGGTCCCCTAGACTAGCCACTATTAGTGCCTTACCATAGACTATAAACATGGTTGTGATAGTTGAGGCTTGAGCACTTATGATCCCCTGGACTAGCCATAGTATTGGTGCCCCACCATGGATAAAAAATATGGTTTTGATAGTCTACAGGACTAGCAATGATATTGGTGCCTCATCACAGATTGGAAATATGGTTGTGATAATCCATAAGACTAGCCACGGTATTAGTGCCTTGTCATGGGTTGAAATGTGGCTATGGTAGTCTAGAGTCGAGCACCTTGATATGATCAGATCCAATGTATGTTATCTTGAAATAATTATAAAATATGATTTATTGCATAAAAAGACGTATTTGTTATGCATATTTTATGAATCATGGTATCTTTTGGCATGTGATTTATATGAGCAAGAATTATTGATATTTTTTTATTTATTATTATTATATCGATATTGGCGTATGAAAATTCTTAGTGAGCTGTAAAGCTCACCATCCTCTATTTCTACTCTTTTCTTTTTCAAAGTTATAGGTACATGCATTGGGCTATGGTTGGAATCATGGTTGAAAAGATTGATTCGATAGAATACCATCAGTGATAGTTGGTTGACTGAGTTTTATATATTATACAAGATTAATATTTATTAATATAAAATTATTTATTATGAATTGAGTTCAATTGTACTCATGGGATGTTGAGATTGTAAGAAATTTTATAGGCCTTGCATATTCTTTAGGGCTCACTATAAAAGTGTGTAACTATCACGTGCCCAACTTAGATGTTGGGTTCGGAACATGATTGAGTGGTATTAGAGCTTAGATTATAATCATTGGGACTATGATATAAGTGATTAGGATATAGCAGAATGGTATCAAAGCGTAGGTTAAGATCATTAGGGACTTAAGGGACATAGCAGAAATAGATTCAGAGCTAGGATTTAAGCTCATTAAGCATAGAGATAAAAATCTATGCATAAGTTGGCATATGATGAGTATAAAAGGGTTGAATAATTTATCTTTTCTAATCATGATAAGTGAAGTTGACCTAATAGTAAGATATGTTGACCCTGGAGTATCATTTGCAATATCTGTATGTTATGGTGTGTACTTATTTAATTGTTATTTAAATAATTTTGGAATTTCAAATTTGATATAGATGCAAACCATAATAGCCCACCTTAGTTCTATTATTGATTATTTGGTTGTAAATTTTGGGTTTAGCAACAAATTATTTAGAGTTTGGAATATTCTTTGGGGAATTGCACTTATTGGTTAATTATGTAGACATTGGGTTCTATTGATTGGTTTAGATTTTTATTGAGAGGACATGGGATATATATTATGATAAAATCTTTAATACTTTAAACTATCATCTTTGGATCAGCTTACTTGATTTTTTTTATATTTGTTAGAAATTATCGGGTATGATAGATTTCAACTCAGAGCTAAGCTTATGAGCTAATCTAAGGTATCTTACTATTATTATCAAGTTGAGTTGAAAAAAAAAATGGAAGACTTATATGAAGTTTTAACATATAAGGGATAACATTTCATATGTTGATTTATTTATTGATGCTAAAGGCATGATGAAAGAAATTCTATATGAATAATTGAATTGATTCTACTCATAGGGATGTTGATGTGAAGTCTTGTAATTTGTTAAGATTTGGAGTTAATCTTGTTTCTAAAAAGAAAGATCGGTTTGGAATTGTTTAATTGATTCTCTAGTAAATCTAGGGTTCACTCACTCCAATTAATTCTAGATTTATGGAGTTTTAGATGAGTAGTGGAACTTATGCAAAGGATTTAAACATGGAAGTGGGTCAAGGTTAATTTTGATGTGACATGCTCGAGGGACAAAGAAACTTAAAAAGTTTTGCTCTAAACCTATCAAAAAATTTGAAAGGATGATTTTTTTTAGATTTGGAAGTAAAGCACTATTCTTGTTAGGATTCACCTGGTAACCCTAGAGGAATCAGTGCATTTAGATCAGAGTACACAGTAGAAGTGTAGTGGTTCACTTATATTAACACTAGTTAAGAATACTAATTCTAACTCAATAAATGTTATGATTGGAGAGTTATTTTGATTTTTAGAGATCGCTATTGATAAACAAAAGAACAAGATTGTTGATCCTTGGGCTCATCTAGATTGCAGTACCATCTTCGATGATTGGTTCTTTTGTTATTGGTAACGATCAGAAAAATTTTGAGCATCTTAGGGATGTTGATTCTACTCATAAGGATGTTGATTTGAAGTCTTGTAATTTGTTGAGGTTTGGAGTTAATTTTATTTTTAAAAGAAAAGATCGATTTGAAATTTGATAAATGATATTTTTTATATTTATTTTAGATATTTTTGATAATTTATGGTGCTAACATCTTCTAAAAAATTTAATTTCATAAATAAATTAAATTTTTTTATAAAAATAAATAATTTTAAAAAAATATAAAATTAGAGCATATTTATGAAAAATAGATGTTGAGTTAATTGAGCAATTTAAGTACCAAAATAATGAAAAAATTTTAAAAAATTTAATACATATTTTTTTTAATTTTTTAGACAAAAATTGAAGTAAAAATCAAATAAAAATATCATAAAAAATAATTTTTATTGCTTTCGGTGCACGGTGGACCAACCGCTCGGTCCACAGAAGCAATGGCGCAGTCCATAGAAACAGTTCGCGGTGTTTTGGTGCGGTCTACGGGCGAACAGAAGAAAAATTACACCATCCGATGGTTGATATCAATTCTGAGGGAGATTGAATGGTCCACATTGGTTGCCGATTGAAAGAAGGATTTTTGGATGCGATCGGACGGTCGAAATTCAATCTATCGCTCGATCCAACGGTTGCTGTTTGTCCCGACTGTGTTAAGGAGATAAAAGGCACCATCCGATGGCCAGAATTCAATCTATCATGTGATCAGATAGTCAGCATTGATTCGACCATAAGAAGGATTTAAACAGTGGTTTTTGATTAGATTTGGGCAGTCCAAGGAAGATCCGATGGTCAGGAAAAATCAGTATGAGTTTTATACTAATTTTAAGGGTTTTAGGACTCCTTTTGTGACTAAAAAAAGATAAAAAATTTATCTATAAATAGGGGGTTCGGAAATAAGTCTTGAGAAGAAGAAAAATTGAGTGAAAAAAAAAATAGAGAAAAAAAAAGAGAACTTTAGGGACCCAAGGGGAAGAAGAAGAGAAGCCGGTTCGCTCTACAAAGTATGAAGAAAGAAGGAGAGGTCATCAACCATCTTTTCGATGAAGCTGGACTGATCAACTTCAGATCCTTGTTATAGTTTTATTTTTATTTTATTTTATTATTTTTTTAAAATTTTTTATACTTGAATTTGAATTCTAATTAATGAAAAATTTATTTTCTTACACTTTAAATTTTTATCTTTTATTTTTATTATAATTAGATACTAGGATCTAATTAGTAGATTTTAGTATCAATTTACTTTATACTCTTTAAATTCTTATTATTTATTTTTATTATAAGTAGATGCTAGGATCTAAATAGTAGATCTTAGTATCGGATTTATTTTTCATATTTTTTATTTTTATTTTTTGACTTAAAATTATTTTTTTCAAAATTTTATTTGCTTTTTATAAAATCAAAGATTTTAAATCAAAATCTTACCTTCTCTGTGGATTCGACCCGACTCTAACCCTAACTATTTTTGCTTGATGAGATCAATCCTATCCCTAATTTTAACTATTTTTTTAGTATTAATTACTATTTTTTTTAAAATTAACCTAAAATTCATATACATAAACCTAACAAAAATTGCATGATAAGAGTAGAAACTTAATTGTTAGAAGCATTCACCATCTTAGATTTTCTTTTGGTGATCGCTGGAAATGAGATAAATTTTCAAGTTTGATTAGTTTCATGCATCTAATTTACCTTGTTCATGCACCTAAGTTTGATTAGTAAGTCTGGACTCACCTTTGAAACTGATGTCTAAGGTAAGAGGTTACAAAGACTCAGCCTAAGTGGACTCGTGGTTATTTAATTGATTTCGTTAGCTTACCTGATCAATCTAATTGGTGTCTAAGGCAAGCAACAGAGAGACCCCCATGACTCCACCTCTTACCTGGCAAGTTGAAGGAAGTGAGAACAAATTTAATTTGTATTTAGGCTAAGCCATTCTACATCAAATTGTTAGGTCTAGAAAATCCGTAGGTGTCTAAGTTTAATTGCTTGCTAACTTGATTACAATTAACACTCAACCATAACTAATTCTTCTCATCTTTCATCTTTAGGTTTAGGATTTTTTTAAGGTTCTCACCTTTAGAACCTCTCTCTTTCTTCCTCTTCTCTTTTTTTTCTCCCTCTTCTTAAAAAAAAAGATCTAAACCACACATATTAGGGTTTGCACTGGTACATGCACGGTATAATTTTTTTTATTTTGATCTAGTTGAACCTAATTTTGAAGTTGAATGGCTGATCAATGTTACACCTAATAATCAACTGGCTGGAAATCCTGAGATCCACCTAGGCAGATGAAAAAATATTTTATTCCTTCCACCTATAACCCACTAATATTTTTATCATTCTATAGAATCAAACATTCAGATTCTAGTCCTAAGATCGATTTGAACCTGATAGCTCAAAAATTAGATAAAGTTGATCTTCTTATAGATAAATACCTAGCTCTAGATCCACAATCTCTTATGCAATACACACAATCTTTCAATTATCAGGAGATTTGTTCTATCTGTACTAGCCCAGCCTATCATATAAGTGAATGTCCTACGGCTGCACAGTTGTCATCTTTCATCCAAAAATAAGTTCAAGCTGCTCAAGATTACTCCAATCCTGTCAATGATCCATTCTTAAACACATATAACCAAGATTGGAGGAACTATCCTAATTTTTCTTGGAGAGCTCAACAGACTCAGGCCCAACCCAAATTTTTTCTGTACAAAACTTTCAAAATAGGCCCCAATACTAGAATTATGCTTATAATAAAGGTTAGCCTACTCAGCTATCCTATTACAATCAGTCTCCATACCCACCTCCTCAATAGACCAATCTAGCCGACGATAGATTCAACCAACTTCAATAAATGATTATGATCCAACAACAATCTCTCGCTAGGCTAGAAGCACAAATAGGTCAATTAGCCGAGTCTACCATAAGGAGAGAATTAGGTCAATTACCAAGCCAACCAATATCGAATTTCAAAAACAATCCATCCATCCACCAACCACCTGGACCTAGTCATCAATTTAATGTTCCACCTAAGAATCTTTAATTTGAAAATGACAAAGTAATCTCTGAGCTTAGAAATGATAAGATTCTTAAGGATCCATTCCAAGATCAGGGGAAAGAGGCTAGTACTAATGCTAGCCAAAGTGAAAATTTAGAAGAGGAGGTTAGTACTGAGGCTAACCCAATAGAGAAATCTGAGCCCGAAATTGTTATTGATCTGAGTGAAAAGGACAAAGGAAAGAAGAGAACGGATGAGTTACCCCAGATATATTCACCAAGAGTCCTATTTTCTTCATTCTTAGAAGCTGGTTCTTTCACTTTAAAATCACCTCCCCCAAAATTGAGGTCATCTTTGATCACATCTAAGTATGCATATTTAAAATCAAGTGACACCCTTCCAGCATCCATTGCTTCGAACTCAACTCATAATCCAAAAACTCAATTCATAAGCATTTTAGAAGAACAAATAGGAGAAATTCTCAACAAACAAGGGTCTGTGAATGGGTTTGTAAATTATCTTTTTAATATTAAAAAAATAAAACTGATAAAGAATGGGATTGTAAAATATTTTTTGAAGATTGATAATAAAATATTAAAATTTATTGTAGGCTATCTTTCTGAGATTGATAATTAAAAATTATTAAAATTTATCAATCCAATATTTTATATGGGGTAGGTGAAAGAATCGGCATAGTCTGGCTGAAGATGGTAAACTTAGCGCTTCCTAAGAGACAACCCAGTTTCAGCTTTTTTTTTTGATATTTTTTTAGGTTAATCAAGTCTTAGTATCTTTTGTAGGAATTTGAAGATAATTTTAGCTAAGTTAGGGGGAGAACCAATTTTGAAAAGACTTCTGGATCAAGTGACATCTCTCATTTTCTTTCTCTTTGCATTCACACTTCATTTCTCTAATTTTGAAAAGACTTCTGGATCAGGTGACATCTCTCCTTTTCTTTCTCTTTGCATACACACTTCATTTTTCCTACTCCATTGAGGATAATGTTGATTAAATTAGAGGGAGAATAATATATTTTTTTTAAATCCTCAAGTAAGTTAATATTTAACATTGAAGCACCTGATTATACTTAAGAATCAAGTTAAACCAAGTATTTTTAAAAGAAAATTGATATATAGACTAGAGAGTTTGTGAGATATTGAGGGATAAAGTATTAAGAAAACTCAATAAAGAGTTATGTTTAGAACATAAATAATTTTTTTTGAGTATTTCTAAATTTTTCTACCAAATCAAAGAAGAATTTACTTCTTATAAACTTGTGTAGGATAACTATACATATATTTAAAAAAAAAATAAGAGAACTTTAGGGACCCAAGGAGAAGAAGAAGAGAAGTCGGTTCGCTCTACGGAGTATGAAAAAAAAAAGAGATCATCAACCATCTTTCTGATAAGACTGAACTGATTAACTTTAGATCTTTGTTACAGTTTCATTTTTATTTTATTTTATTATTATTTTTTAAATTTTTTGTACTTAAATTTCAATTCTAGTAACTGAAAAATTTATTTTCTTATACTTTAAATTTTTATTTTTTATTTTTATTATAATTAAATACTAGGATCTAATTAGTAGATCTTAGTATCAATTTATTTTATACTCTTTAAATTTTTATTATTTATTTTTATTGCAAGTAGAAGCTAGGATCTAAATAGTAGATCTTAGTATCTGATTTATTTTTCATACTTTTAATTTTTATTTTTCGACATAAATTACTTTCTTCAATTTTTTTTATAAAATTAAAAATTTTAAATCAAAATTTTATCTTCTCTATGAATTCGATCCGACTCACTACTCTCTACATATTTTTAATTTCTATTGAAGTTGAAATTAGATTAATAATCACGGTATCCTAATGACAATATTACAATCATATCAATTTTTGACGTTGTTGTTGGAGAATATATCAATTTTTGGCACCGTTATCGGAGAACATATCAGAATTATTTAATTAATTTTTAGATAAATCTAGGGTTCACTCACTCCAATTAGTTCTGGATTTATGGAATTTTAGATGAGTAGTAGATCTTATGCAAAGACTTCAAACATGAAAGTGGATCAAGGTTAATTTTGATGTGATATGTTCGAGGGACAAAAAAACTTAAAAAATTTTGCTCTAAACCTATCAAAAAATTTAAAAGGATGATCTTTTTTTAGATTCAGAAGTAAAGCACTATTCTTACTAAGATTCATTTGGTAACCCCAGAGGAATCAGTGGGTTTAGATCAGAGTGTGCAGCAGAAATGTCGTGGTTCACTTATATTAAAACTAGTTAATAGTACTAATTCTAACTCAATAAGTGTAATGATTGGAGACTTAATTTGATTTTTAGAGACCGCCATTGATAAACAAAAGGACAAATTGTTGATCCTTGGGCTTATCTAGATTGCAATACCATCTTCGGTGATTGGTTCTTTTGTTATTGGTAATGATCAAAATAATTTTGAGCATCTTAAGTTTATGGTTATTGGATTGATAATCCTTGGTTGAACTCAAATGCAAAAAATTTTGGGTATAGATGTCCTTTTCTTAGTCTTGACATTATCACTCTATTTATTTGAATAGATTTGACATTTTCTACGATAAGAGTTTAATTGTTACATCATGTTAGAAGTTAAAATGATAAAGAAGGCCATAGATTATGGTGAGCATCTAATGCTCTAGATTCTTCTATTTTTACTAAAAATAGATTGGGTCAATTATAATTTTCATAAGAAATTAATCAAGAGCAAACAATTTTGTGGGCAAGAAATGAGGTGTATTTTAAGCCAAGATTAAGAGATCAAGGACATTCATTATCTTGTGAAAAGAAATGATCTAATTTTAAAATATCACATAATTATTTAGGTTGAGGACTTATGAAGCAAGCACTCTGAGATGTAGACTATTAGAAGTTCATGGATAATATGAGGATTATGCATCTTAAAAATTATTTTAAAGGGGGGAGAATGTAAGAATCCAATCCTGATTTTTGTTAACTTCTTTCGCATAAATCTTAAAGTCAAAAAAAAAGAGAAGAAACCAAAGAAAAGAGTCCAGATTGGACTCTATTTCTTCCTCTCCCATGACTGACGAGATCAAGGATAGAGGCCTAATCCAAGCCAAAATGGGCCAATAAATCCTAGAAAATCTCCTCTATGAGAGGACCACCACCCCTCCTTTGAACTCCATCATGATTTCTCGAGGAATCATCATCAAGCATCATGGATCTCTTAAGTTTTTCCCTCCGAGATTTCTTGATTTTGCTAGAAAAAGACCATCGGATCCCTCTTCGTTGGCCTCGCCAGACCTAGGTCGCTTCCTCCCCTTCCTTCTCTTTTTTTTTTCAGGCTTCTCCTCATCGTCGATACACGATATGGAACCGGCAAGCCGTTGATTTTACTTTTAAATAGGACAGTCCCTATTTTGGATTTAGAAATCCGCCGACCTCTACTGATAAGAGTTGTCTTCGGTAGCATAGTCTCGCTGCCACATGGAGCCATTGTAGGTGGTCGGCCCCAGTTTCCACCATCATCATGGTTGGGAAGAAAAAAAAGAAATGGGAAAGAACCCCTTATTTTGAAGAAGAAGAAGAAAAGAAGAGAGGAGAGCATTTCTCTCTCTTCTCTAATTATTTGATTATCAATTAATTGATCAATTAATTAATTAGTTAATTATTTATTTATTCTCTTTTTCTCTCTCTTAGATGGATTAGAAAAATTTTAGATGGAAAATTTTAGGGACTTGTGTATTTACTCTTAGATGAAGCAAGGGATCCATGTGGAAAAAAAATCCAAAGATTTGTCAATGGACCCAATGAACCCCGATACAGGGTTCTAGATAGATAATCATTACATTATGAATTTTATTTTAATATTAATTTTGAATTTGTAGGAGAATAATTTCTTGGATAAGAGGATAACAAGCAAGATTTTTGACATCTTAATTGTAAATCTAGTGAGTACAGGTTGACGATAGTAGAGGTAAGAATTTTTGGACATTGGTCATCTATTTATATAAAAATTATTTTATGCATCAGTGATTTTAATTCATATATTTTTAATAGTGACATATTATATATTTAATTATTAAGTATATATTTATGACTTATATGACTTTATGTATTACATATCAATGATCTTGATTTGGATAGATTTTAATAATCATATGCATCAAGCTTTCATAAAAAAGGTGTGATCTGGAATTTCAATACCTAACAAGTCGATAATTAAATTGTATGACCATATGTGAGGTTGTACTGCTAAGCCACATTGTTGATGCCTTGCCACAGACTAAAAATATGGTTGTGGTAGTCCACAGGACTAGCTATAATATTGATGCTTTGTGATAGACTATAAATGTGGCTATGGTAGTTTAGAGTTGAGCATCTATGATTCCCTAAACTATCCACTGTTAGTGCCTTGCCATAGGCAATAAATGTAGTTGTGGTAGTTGGGGTTTGAGCGCTTATGGTCCTCTAGGCTAGCCAGTATTGGTGCCCTATCATGGGCTGGAATGTAGCTGTGATGTCCAGAGTTGAGCACCTTCATATGATCAGATTTGATGTGTTATTTTGAGATAATTATAAGATATGATTTATTACACAAAAAGATATATGTTTGCTAAATATGTTTTATAAATCATGGTATCTTTTGATATGTGATTTATATGAGTAATAACTATTGATATGTTCTTATTTATTATTATTATATTGGTATTAGTATGTGAAAATTTTTACTAGGCTGTAAAGCTCACTACCTTCTCTTCCCCTCTTTTCTTTTTTAGAGTTACAGGATACATGCATTGGGCTATAGTTGCAATATGGTTGAAAGGATTGATTAGATAGAGCATCATCAGTAATAGCTGGATGGCTGAGTTTTGTACATTGTACAAGGTTAATATTTGTTAATATGAAATTATTTATTATGAACTGAGTTCGATAGTGTTCATGGAATGTTGAGATTATAAAAAATTTTATAAATCTTGCATATTTTTTAGGACTTGTCCTAGAGAATGTGCAGCCATCACGTGTCCCACCCAAGTGTTGGGTTCGGGGTGTGACAAAAACTTTCTTGATTGTTAAGTTGGGAGCATCTCTAATGACCATATTCGAGACTCCTAGATTGATTGTGTTGGCTTTGTTGTACTTGATTCGAGTTTTGGGGAGCGGACCAAGGAGTCTGCTAGACAGCAACTGTATGCGGAGCCTCGCACATTGGTGGAGCCATGGCTATCTGTTGCAATCCTTGGATTTTTGCGATCAGGGTTTGCATCGACTGTACGAGCAAATTGAACTGCTCAGGGGCCACCCCCAACATGGACTGGGGTGATGGAATTTGCACTTTAGGTGGAGGTGGTTTGTCGGCTAGTAGAGGCAATATATTAATTAGCGGAGGCAATGCTTCGAATGGCCTAGATGTAGAGGTGTTCGTATGGCATGAAGCATTTGACACCCCTTTGCATGGTCTCATGGTGATGAAGTGTTCTTACTCTCTTTCAAAAATGAGCTTAGGTCCCTACTTCTAGTGCCAATTTGTTGCTACTACTTTCCAAACTAAGCTTCAGATCAACTGGTGTGAGGTAGACTAATCAAGTCATCCTTGTGGTTGTGGGATATGAGCAGTGAAGATTGAACCCGCAATAGAAGTCTCTTGCTAGAGTTATTTTTGGTGGGAATCCACTTGTTGCTCCTTGAATTGATTTTGATGATTACAAAGTATTTGAGAGAGTTACTAATGATTTTGGTTTGAAAAAAGATTTATTGTATTTCAAGGGCAAAATTATAATTTTATCAAGTTCTGATTCAGAAGCCTCAAGAGCAAGAACACAAGATTTGTAATCTATTGGAGGTAATTTAAATATTTTTGAATATGTATTTTAAAAAAAATTATGTTTATATATTTGAGTCGACCCCATGAGTCGACTCATGGCAAAAAGGGATCGAACAACATGCTGAATTTTTTGGCTGGCACACCCTATGAGTCGACCCCATGAGTCGACCCCTGAGCATGAGTCGACCCTATGAGTCGACCTCTGCTACTGTGTAGGCCAAAATTACAGAACAATCATTTTCTGTTCTGTACCATAGAAGTCGACTCACGAGCATGAGTCGACCCTATGAGTCGACCCCTGCGACGGAAAAATTCCGCAACGGCTAGTTTTCAGCTCATTTTGGCTGCATTTAATGCCCATTTAATGTGCTCTAACGACTCTATTTTAGCCCATATTACTCTCCACCATCATTTGAAGTTATAAAAGGCACTTAAAGGAGGGAATCAACAAGGTTTTGAAAAGATTCTTCAAGCATTCATTTCAACCCTAAGCAAGAGCCCTCTTAAAAGTTCAAGAAGTTTTTATTTCAAGTTCACCAACCCCTCAAGAGCTCATTCAAGTCTTCAACCACCTTGAGAGAAATCAGAAGAGCTTCATTCTTATTGTGTAAAGTATATTTAAAGCTTTATTTACTCATTAAAGGAGCTACATCTATATTTCTGTGTGATTAACTGTTATACTCTATTTTTGAGTTGATTTTTTATTTTGGAAGGATCCCAAAACGTGAAAAAATTGATCCGAACCTTGAATCGGATTGTATTGGGTTGGCTTGTACCTGAAAAATAAGTGTTCTAGCTTGAAATAGCTAGAGTCGAAGGTTTCGACGGTGTATTCGGTTTGAATACGGTTTAGTGAATTTGAATTCCCAAGTAGGAGCTTAGAGAGTGGATGTAGATGCAAGGTTGGCACCGAACCACTATAATTTTTTTTGTTTATGTTGTGCTTACTTGCTCTCCTTTTAAATTTTCTTATCTTCTTACATTCTTGCATCTAACTTCTACACCTTGCATAAATTTTACTCTCCACATTTATCCTGCTCATTGTTAAATAATCCCCATAGTTGTAAGTTAATTTTAAATTTTTAAAAACTCAATTCACCCTCCCTCTTGGGTTGCATAGCTGGACAACAAGTGGTATCAGAACTTGGTGCTCTAGCCTTACTTTGATTTAACCATCAAAGAGCTAAAGATCTATGACAACTCAAGTTGGCACTTCACTAGCCGAGGGACAGTCCACAAACCGACCTCCACTTTTCAATGGGTCAAATTATACCTATTGGAAAGCTCGGATGAAAATATTTATTCAAGCACTTGACTATGATATATGGAGTATCATAGTAAATGAACCACACACACCCACTAAAATAATTGATAGCGTGGAATCAACCAAACCCGAAAAAGAATGGGATGAGGTTGATAAGAAAATAGCTCAACTAAATACTAAAGCCATGAATATTTTGTATTGTACTCTAGATGCTAATGAATTTAATCATATTTCAACATGCATGTCAGCTAAAGAAATATGGGATAGATTAGAAGTAACTCATGAAGGAACTAATCAAGTGAAGGAATCAAAAATCAACATGCTTGTGCATAAATATGAACTTTTTAAAATAGAGCATGATGAATCAATAACTGAGATGTTTACTCATTTTACTGATATTATTAATGGTCTAAAAAGTCTTGGTAAGTCTTATTCTAACAGTGATCTCGTAAGAAAGATTCTTAGGTCTTTACCAAGGACTTGGGAAGCCAAAGTGACCGCAATCCAAGAAGCCAAAGATCTGAATATCTTATCCTTGGAGGAGCTTTTAGGATCATTGATGACTTACGAGCTAAGCATGAAACAACACTAAGAAGAAGATGTCAAAAAGAAGAAGATAATTATCCTCAAATCCACTGCTCAACCTGATGAAGAATCCGATGATACAGAAAATGAAGAGCAGGATGAAGAAATGACCCTCATTACTAGAAGGTTTAAGAAGTTCTTGAAGAAAAGAAGACAAGGAATGAGGAAGAGGCCACCTATAAAAGGAGAACATAGCAAAAAGAAGGATAAGGAGCAACCCCTTATTTCTTATGAATGCAAGAAATCGGGACACTTTAAGTCTGAATGCCCACAACTGAAGAAGAATCCAAGAAGTATAAGAAGAAGGCCATGATGGCTACATGGAGCGAAAATGATGAGTTAAGTTTTGAAGAAGAAGACTCAAATGAACAAGCCAACTTGTACCTTATGGCATATGAAAATGAGGTAAATACTGAAACTCCTATTGACTTTACCTTTGAAGAACTTCATGAAGCATTTTATGACCTAATTGATGAACTAAAGAAGCTAGGGGTAAAGAACAAAGAATTAAAATCAAAGAATCAATCTTTACTAAAAGAAAATGAGAGTATTTCAAATGAAAAATCAATCCTATCTCAAAAAAATTTGAACTTAAAAAATGAGATTGCCAAGTTAAAACTAATGATTGAAAAGTTTATTTTAAATTCAAATAAACTTTACATGATACATGACAATCAAAAGATCATTTATGATAAAGCTGGTCTTGGATATAACCCTTTAAAGAAATAAAAATTTTTAAAAAATATCTTTGTAAACTCATCGTACAACAAGTTTTCAAATATAATTTGCTTTAAATGTGATAAAGTAGGACACAAATTCTATTCATATTTTTTCAACAAATCTAAAAATTTAAATGTAAAGAAAATATGGGTTCCAAAAGGAACCATTATGACTAACCTAAAAGGATCCAAGAAAACTTAGGTACCTAAAGTCAAAACTTGATTCTTGTGTATAGGTGTGTCTTGCATCCCAAGGAGCAAACTGGAGATGGTATCTTGATAGTGGGTGCTTAAGACACATGACTGGTGATGAATCCCAATTCATCACACTTGATGCTAAAAATGGAGGGATGGTCACCTTTGGAGATAATGGCAAAGAAAAGATCATCGGTATAGGTAACATTGGTATCACTCCCTCCAAGTATATTAAAAATATTTTATTAGTAGATGGTTTAAAATATAATTTATTAAGCATCAGTCAATTTTGTGATAAAGGATACAAAGTTATTTTTGAATCTTCAGTTTGCATTGTAACTAGTCCTATTAATGAAGGCATTAAATTTGTTGGGCATAGACATGGTAATGTTTATATGGTAGATTTAAATGATCTTTCCAAAATAAGCATGCAATGTCTGGTAGCCTTGAATGCCAAGATTAATGAGACTAGTTGGCTTTGGCATCGTAGGCTTGCACATATTAGCATGCATTCACTCTCAAAACTTATTAAAAAAGAATTGATTATCCACTTACCCAAATTAAATTTTGAAAAGGATAGAATTTGTGATGCATGCCAAATGGATAAACAAACACGAGTCTCATTCAAATCTAAAAATATTGTTTCAACTTCTAGGCCATTAGAACTATTGCACATGAATTTATTTGGACCCATTAGAACTACTAGTCTAGGTGAAAAACGATATGATTTTATAATTATTGATGATTTCTTTTGTTTTACATGGGTCTTCTTCTTAGCACATAAGGATGAAACTTTTCATGTTTTCTCAAAATTTTATCGAAAAGTCACAAATGAAAAAGGTTTTTCAATTCAAAATATTCGAAGTGATCATGGAACTGAATTTGAAAATCAAAATTTTAAAAAGTTTTGTGATGAAAAAGATATGGACCATAACTTTTTAGCACCTAGGACACCCCAACAAAATGAGATAGTAGAAAGAAAAAATAGAACTCTTGAAGAAATGACCCGTACTATGCTATGTGAAAGCAACCTTTCAAGATATTTTTGGGCGGAAGCAATTAACACGGCATGTTACATATTAAACTGTGCTTTAATTAGACCAATTTTAAAGAAAACCCCTTATGAGCTTTGGAAAGAAAGAAAATCAAACATTGTATTTTTTCATATTTTTGGTTATCGATATTTTGTTTTGAACAATGGTAAAGAAAGATTAAGAAAATTTAATGCTAAATCCGATGAAGTAATTTTTCTTGGTTACTCTTCTTTTAGTAAAGCTTTTAGAGTTTTCAACAAAAAAATTTTAATAGTAGAGGAGTCAATACATGTTGTTTTTGATGAAACTAATGATCTTCTTTCAAGAAAGAATGAATGTATTGATGATGCAGATCTTCTTATAGAAGGGATAAAGGAGATCACTCTAAAAGACTCAACCATTCAAGATGATGAAGAGCATGAAGACAAACAGGATGAGAAAGGTGAAGAACAACAAGAACAACCTCTAGGTATAAATGATCTACCCAAAGAATGGAGGTATTATCACAATCACCCCAAGAAACTAATCATTGGTGATCCTATACATGGTGTAAGAACTCGCTCTTCACTTAGAGATGCATTCAATCATTTTGCTTTGGTCTCTCATCTTGAACCTAAAATCATAGATGAAGCTGAAAAAGATTATAATTGGATAAATGCAATGTAAGAAGAACTTAATCAATTTGAAAGAAATAATGTATGGACTTTAGTTTCAAGACCTAAAAATTATTCAATAATTGGCACAAAATGGGTATATAGGAATAAATTGGATGAACATGAAAATGTGATAAAAAATAAAGCGAGATTAATTGCAAAAGATTATAATCAAGAAGAAGGAATTAATTCTGATGAGACCTTTGCACCTGTTGCTAGATTAGAAGTAATTAAACTTCTACTTGCATATGCTTGCTTTATGAATTTTAAGTTATTCCAAATAGATGTCAAAAGTACTTTTCTAAATGGATATATTGCTGAAGAAGTTTATGTAGAACAACCTCCAGATTTTGAAAATCATGCTTTTTCTAATCATGTTTTTAAATTAAACAAAGCATTATATGGTTTGAAACAAGCACCTAGGGCTTGGTAAGAAAGGCTAAGCAAATTTCTGCTTAATAATAGTTTTTCAAGAGAAAATGTAGACACAACCCTTTTCATTATCAAAATGATATATTAGTTATACAAATATATGTTGATGATATTATTTTTGGATTTACTAATGAAACTCTTTGTCAAGATTTTGCTAAGCTCATGCAAGGAAAGTTCGAGATGAGTATGATGGGAGAACTTACATTCTTCCTCGGATTTCAAATCAAACAAACAAGGAAAAGAATCTCTATCACCCAAAGCAAGTACATAAGAAAACTACTCAAAAGATTTAGAATGGAGAACTCCAAAGTAATTGGTACATCCATGAGCCCATCATGTAAGCTTGACAAGGATGAAGGAGGTAAAAATATAGACTTAAAATTTTATAGAGGCATGATTGGTTCTCTATTATATTTAACTGCTAGTAGATCAGATATTATGTTTAGTATTTATCTTTGTGCTCGCTTTCAATCAAATCCGAAAGAATCTCACTTGAATGCAGTTAAAAGAATCCTTGGATATTTAAATGGTACACAAACTCTAGGACTATGGTATTCTAAGGACTCATCAATTGACTTGATAGGATATTCAGATGCCGATTTTACTGGATGTAGATTAGATAGAAAAAGTACTAGTGAAACTTGCCAATTTTTTGGAGTTAACTTAATCTCTTGATTTAGCAAGAAGCAAAACTCGATAGTACTGTCTACGGTCGAGGCCGAATACATTACAGTCGGAAGTTGTTGTGCTCCAATCTTGTGGATTAAGCAACAACTTGAAGACTTTGGCATCAAACTCAATGAAACTCCCATAAGATGTGATAACACCAGTGCTATAAATCTAACTAAAAATTCAAATCAGCATTTTAGATCAAAATATATTGAAATTAGGTATCATTTCATAAGAGAACATGTCTAAAATAAAGATATAATTCTTGATTATGTTTGTACTGAAAAATAATTGGCTGACATCTTTACCAAGACCTTAAGTGAAGATAGATTTTGTAAAATTAGAAGAGAACTAGGAATCCTTGATCCATCAGCTTAAGTATCTCTCTGATTTCAAATTCTTAATGTCAAAAATTCATTGAACCAAATCTATTGAGTTCAATTTTATTTTTTTTAAGAGCTCAAAAGCTTAAAACTATCATTCACATGATCAATATTTGGGTAAACATCTTTCTCTCAGAGTTTCAAATTTTTTTAAAATTATTTCATCATTCTTTTGAATTTTTCTGTACCATGAGTCGACCCCCAGGGTCTACCCTAGGGTAAACTTGCAATTTTATCAAAATCCTTCGGACGCTCTCTTCTTATTAAGAATTTTTTCTTGAGTCGACTCAGCCCTTCGTCTTCTTCCTCCCATCGAACCAAAAGCTCTCCATCTCTTCTCCCTCAAACCAAAGATTTCTCTCAAATATCTCCTCCCACCGATTTTCACTCTTCAAATCGCCCGTTTAGCAACCAAGTTTCTCTCCTCTTCCTTCTTCATTTGGGGTGGTTCGAGCTTGCCCTAGACTCTATCCATCTTCTCCAAATTGGTATATCACCTCTCCAAAATCTTTGCCTTTCCACTAGAATCTTTTCCTCTCTCCCTCACATTTAGTCTCCAAAGCTCTGTGCAAGTCCTTCTTGTGCAAATGGCTCCCAAAATGAAGCTTCCATAGAGGAAAAAATTTATTCGCGGGTTGGAAGAGAGTGTGCGTAGAAAGAAATTAGCAGTCGAGCCCTCTCCTACTCCAATCCCTGCTCCAGGTCCTGCTTCAGCTTCCACTCAGTCCCCAATCAGCCCAAGCAAGGTACCTCTCTCTGATCGGAAAGTGAAATCCGGAAAAAATATTGATTTCAAGTTTTTTGAAAAAGAAGGGTTCACTATTGGATCGAAGATTAAGTATCAAGGATAAAAATTTTACTGCTCTTTAAAAGAAAATACTTATGTCGATCTAGTCAGAGAATTTTACTTAAATTTGAGCTATAGCAATAGAACAGTGAAATCTATAGTAAAAGGTATTGATGTTATTCTTGATCCAGTACATTTGGGACAGATACTGCATTTGCCTTGTGAAGGCTATACCAATATGGAGCTCCCTATTAAAGAAGAAGGAATTAATGTTATCTTAGGGAGAACTTATACTGAAAGTCTAAATAAATTGGAAGCAAAAGTTTTTTCTATTGAGATGAGGCTGTTACATCACTTGGTAACCAAATTGTTTGTCCTTAGGAGTGGTAGATACGACCTTCTATCTGGTAGAAACATTTGCATTATGTACCATGTGATCACCCAAACCCCCTTGAACCTTCCGACATTGATGTTTGAGGCCATGAGGAAAACCCTAAATAGGTCCAAGGCTCACTTGCCTTTTGGTATGGCACTCACCTTAGTTTTTAGAAGGTTCGGAATCAGTTTTGAGGAGAAGGCAGTTGCTAGATTATCTCATTCTAACACCATCAACCGCCACACACTGCATCGCATGGGTTTCTCTAAGATTGATGGCAGTTGGACAAAGGATGTTGAGGAGAGAGCAGAGGATAGAGCAGAGGAGGAGAGACCATCTTCACCTCTTCGTGATCACAGAGCATCCTCAGATATTTAGTTCATATCTGATCACAAGGCTGGTCCTTCAGAGTCTGTGAGGAGGCATGCTTCAGTTCCACAGTCAGAGAGCAGGGCACATCCTTCAGAGTTCAGACTAACAGATGATCAGATTGAGATGATGTTCCAGCATGTTGCCTCCATTCTATCTCAGCAGTTTGCCACTTCAGTCTTTACTCAGAGATCGACATCCCAAGGTGACTCAGACCAGACTCTAATCCCTCACATTTTTACTATTTTTCAGATGCTTACTGATCAGTCGGTACGTATTGAGCAGCTTGAGGGATGTATTTTGAGATTGACAGGTAGAGTATTAGACTTACAGGGGCAAGTATTAGCTTTAGCCCATCCCCAGCCGCATGAGGATATCACAGAGGTCTCAGACCTATCTGCAGAGGCGGCTAGACTTCGAGGAGTTTTAGAGAGTAGCTTTGACTTCTTGAGGAGAGAGATTAGGAGCTCCAGTGAGAATGCTTCTACTCAGTTCAGTGCCCTGATGCAGTCTGTATCGAGAGCCTTGGATCTTTTGGACACCATCAGATTTTTTTTTATTGCACAGTCCGTAGCTTCTCAGGCTCCATGATCCTCTCACCCCTCTACTCGTGCTGGTACCTCTACCCATGGCCGAGGCAGACGTGGTCGAGGTCGTGCTCGTGGATTTGATCCTACATCTCCTCACCCTATCTCTGATTCTTCAGATTCTGATCCCTCTTGCCATGACATCTATTAGATCTAGATTAGTTTGTCTCCTATGTCTAGGATCTATCTTATGGGCTTGTATTTGTTGGCTAATTAACTCTTGGATAGTTTTTATCCATGACATTTGTATTTTGAGTTGACTCATGTGTATTGAGACACCTTTTGTATTCAGTCACTTTTGAATATATATATATATATATGTGCTTTGACTTTCAATAAATATCTATGAATGTGATCAAATTGAATTATTTTAATTATGAGATATGAAAAATAACTCATATTAGTGCTGAGAAATACTATGAATTCGAATATCTTCTAAATGAGCAAGTTGATATATCCTTTATGTTTGCTATATTGAGGGGGAGTAGAGAAATAAGCAATTAAAGAAGGATGCTAAAGAAGTAAAATATGATATCAAAAAGGGAGAGTAAAGAAAATATGTCCTTTTTTGTCATCTTTCTTTTCTTTTCTCTATCCTTAAAATCTCTTAAGATCTTAATTGATGCTATCAAAAAGGAAGAGTAAAGAAAATTTGTCCTTTCAAGATCTCTTAAAAGGAGGAGTAGAGAATCTTAATTGATGTTGCCAAAAAGGGAGAGTAGAGAATCAAAATTGAATTTGAGCAATAAGCAATAAAGAAATAAGCAATAAGCAATAAAGAAATTAGTAATAAGTAAAATTGTTAAGCAAATGTGTCAAAGAACCAAAATTGTCAACTCTTTTTTTTTTATCTAATTTTTAAAGCAAATGAACTTATAAGCAAATTTCAAATGGATCTTCAAATTGCTTATGATGCATTTTGTTCAAATATTTAGCTATGATATTGAAGTGATGCATCTTCATAAATTTGAAATTCATGTTCAATGCTTTATATATGCTTTTGCTCAAGTATTTTGTCATCATCAAAAAGGGAGAGATTGTTGCTCCTTAAATTGATTTTGATGATTATAAAGTATTTGAGGGGGTTACTAATGATTTTAGCTTGAAAAAAGATTTATTGTATTTCAGAAGCAAAATCGTAATTTTATCAAGTTCTGATTCGGAAGCCTCAAGAGCAAGAACATAAGATTTATAATTTATTGAAGATAATTTTAATATTTTTGAATATGTATTTTGAAAGAAAATCATGTTTATATATTTGAGTCGACCCCATGAATCGACTTATGGCAAAAAGGGACTGAATGGCACGCTGAATTCTTTAGCTGACACATCTTGTGAGTCGACCCCATGAGTCGATCCCTGAGCATGAGTCGACCTCTGCTGCTGTGTAGGCCAAAATTACAGAACAGTCATTTTCTATTCTGTGCCATAGAAGTCGACCCCATGAGTCGACTCATGAGCATGAGTCGACCTCTGTGACAGAAAAACTCCGCAACGGCTAGTTTTCAGCTCATTTTGACTGCATTTAATGCCCATTTAATGTGCTCTAATGGCTCTATTTCAGTCCAGATTACTCTCCACCATCATTTGAAGTTATAAAAGGCACTTAAAGGAGGAAATCAACAAGATTTTGAAAAGATTCTTCAAGCATTCATTTCAACCCTAAGCAAGAGCCCTCTTAAACGTTCAAAAAGCTTTTATTTCAAGTTCACCAACCCCTTAAGAGCTCATTCAAATCTTCAACCATCTTGAGAGAAATCAGAAGAGCTTCGTTCTTATTGTGTAAAGTGTATTTAAAGCTTTATTTGCTTATTAAAAGAGCTACATCTGTATTTCTGTGTGATTAAGTGTTATACTCTATTTTTGAGTTGATTTTTTATTTTGGAAGGATTCCAAAATATGGAAAGGTTGATTCAAACCTTGAATCGGATTATATTGGGTTAGCTTGTATCTGAAAAATAAGTATTCTAGCTTGGAATAGCTAGAGTCGGAGGTTCCGACGGTGTATTCGGTTTGAATAC
This sequence comes from Elaeis guineensis, assembly GCF_000442705.2. Classification (NCBI taxonomy): domain Eukaryota; kingdom Viridiplantae; phylum Streptophyta; class Magnoliopsida; order Arecales; family Arecaceae; genus Elaeis; species Elaeis guineensis. The sequence continues at coordinate 2,763,348 of NC_026003.2, forward strand.
GGTTTAGTGGATTTGAATTTCCAAGTAGGAGCTTGGAGAGTGGATGTAGGTGCAAGGTTGGCACCGAACCACTATAAATCTTTTTATTTGTGTTGTGCTTACTTGCTCTCCTTTTAAATTTTCTTATCTTCTTGCATTCTTGCATCCAACTTCTACACCTTGCATAAATTTTACTCTCCACATTTATCCTGCTCATTGTTAAATAATCCTCATAGTTGTAAGTTAATTTTAAATTTTTAAAAACTCAATTCACCCCCCTCTTGGGTTGCATAGCTGGGCAACACTACTGATGCTAAGTCAGCCAGAAATTAGAGAATGGTGGAAAGAAGAGAGCAAGAGGGCCTCGAGAGCTTACCTGGTCCCCTATCACCTCCTTGTTTATAAAGGGAGTCTGGTGGCTGCTTCCATAGTAGATAGTGGTTATAACTGTGGAGATCACACTCTAGCTACTTATCATATGCAATCGAGGTGAGCTGTTATCCAATTATTTTGGGCAACTCATCTGGGCCATTGCGATCTGATAGCAATCTTATGCATAACCACTGTCGGAAATTTTGGCCTTGCAGAATCATGATTTCCCTTTGGCTTAGTTCGAGGCTAATAGATCATCTAGGTCCGAAGTGGCTCTTCTTTGACCATTGATTTTAGATTTATCTTTAGCTGCAATCCATGTATCATCAATATATAACAAGAGATATATATAAGAATCATCTAGAAGCTTCTACAGTAAACATGGTTATCATAGTAATTTTTGGTATAACTATTATCAACCATGGAAGCATTAAACCTCTGATACTATTGTCCAGATAACTGCTTCAAACCATATAAAGATTTCTTTAATAAGCAAATATAATTCTCTTTATTTGGAATAAGAAACCTCTATAGCTATGACATAGAGATTTGATCTTCCAACTCACAATGCAAAAAGATAGTTTTAATATTAAGCTACTCAAGCTCTAAACTAAAAATACAAATCATGGTGAGTAGAACATATATCGCGCTTCGCTTCACACCAAGAGAGAATACTTGATGAAAGTCCACTCTCTCCTTCTGAATGTCTCTTTACAATTAACAACACCTTTAACCATCCTACCTTAGCCCCAAGAATGCCTTCTTTTTTCTTGAAAATATATTTACAGCCTATATTACTCTTTTACCCTTTGGCAACTAGATTAACTTCTAAGAATGATTTTTTCTAAGTGACTCAATTTCTTCATTCATAGCCATGAAGCATTTTGCAGACTCCTTGTTGTTAACTACATTATGATATGAGGAATATTTCTCACCCACAATACTCTCAACTATTGAAAGATGTCTACATAATGAGAAGATGGTTTAATCTGCCTTCTCTCTCTATCAGTAGAAATATTATATTATTATTGTTATTGTCATGAATCATCCTTGATAGAATCCCACATCTATGATTTATTGGACTAAATTGGAGAGTTTTGTGATGACCTCCTTGGAGTTTTAACATCATACTCCATTTGTTTACTAACATCAAGGTCAATACCTGCATTGTCAATATATTTTTTTTCTTTTATTTTAACATAGCACATCCATCAAAAGTAATATCTTTGCTAACAGTAATTTTAAGTAACCTAAAATCATATTGTACACCCCAATTTATATATCTTCATCTCATCTGCATAATCTATGAATATACATCTTTTTGCCCTCAGTTCAAGTTTACTATCATTTGCATAAACATATGCAAGGCAATAAAATATTCTCAAATCAAAATAATTAATAGAGTGACTAGATCATGCCTCATACAGAATCTTGCAGTCAATTGTAGTTGATGGAAACCAATTTATTAGGTATCATTCTGTATTAACTGCTTCAATCCAGAAAACTTTCATAAGTCTAGTATTTGAGATTATACATCAAGCTCTCTCCATAAATGTCCTAATCATATGTTTTGCAATTTCATTTTGTTATGATATTCCTTATATAGTGCGGTGTCTCATTATACCTTTATTCTTGTAGAATTAGTTAAATGCACCCGAATAACACACCAAACCATTATCAATTCTTGATGTTTTAATCTTCTTTTTGGTCTGCTTCTCAACAAAAATTTTGCACTGTTTGAATTTCACAAACACACCATTATTGTGTTTCAAAAAATACACCTATTTCTTTCTACAACAATCATCAATAAGTATTAGAAAACAATGATGTCCATTCATTGATGCAACTGGAGAGGAGCCTTATAGGTTTAAATGGATGTAATCTAATAGGCCCTTGGAACTATGAATGTCAATATTGAATTTTGCCTTGCACTATTTGTTGAATATACAACATTCACAGAAGTCCAATTTCTCTATTTTCATACAATCAAGCAAGCTTCTTTTGAATAGAATCATCATCTCTCTCTCTCGCTAATGTGCCCTAAATGTATATCTGACAACTCTAATGATGAAGAAACCACTCTAGTACCCATTATTTGTTTTACCCTATAAGTGATCGAATCTATTAACCAACTTTCCGTGCATCATCACAAGAGCTCTCTTAGAGACTTTCAACAAACCATTCTCATCATATAATATCCTTGAGAATCTAGAGTATCCAAAGAAATCAAATTCTTTTTCAATTTCGCAACATGCCAAAATTCTCACAATACCATCATACATCTCAATTTGAGCTGTTTCAACACCAATAACTGCAATGGATTTATTGTCTTCAATAGAAACTTTTCTTTTCTAATGTGATAGGTAGAAAATTAATCTCTATTAAGAATTATATAAGAGAAATAATCAGAATAAAAAATTCATGCTCTCCCAGAGCTATTGACACTAACTAGCAAAATTTCACTACCAACATAATCAAAATTTTTCAATCTACACTAGTATTAGTAGCTTCAGAGATAGATTCTCTCTTTTCACCCTTTTCTTTTCTCTCCGGACAAAGTCTTCTATAGTGTCATTCCTTTTGATAACGAAACAATAGATATTTTTATTTTCAATTTTGATCTAGACTTATCCTTACTACTAGAACCTCTGTATTTACTCCTATCTTTAGCAATCATGTCTTCTCCTTGACTCTCCTTTACAACTCCAAGGCATCTTTTTTTTTTTTGAACTCTTTAGATTGTAAGTCATCTTTTACATTACTAATAAAAAGAGATTCTCCACTACACAATATGGTATTGATGAATTTCTCATAAGATGGTAGTAATGAGCATAATAAAATAAGAGCCTAATCTTTATCATTAATTTGAATACTAATATTTTTAAAATCTAAAATAACTTTATTGAATTATCTACATGATCTTGTATGGGCATACATTCTTTTATATACAGGTGGTAGTGGCAATAATTTAGGTATAATCGATTTATGAGTGATTTGGTTATGTATTGCTCTCTAATTTTAGCTATTATCTAGGTATTGCATTTTCTTCAATGACTTCTTCAAGCATCTCATCTATCAAATATAATTAAATTATACTATGAGCTTTCACCCATGACTCATTCTTGTCTTCATCAGATATGCTATCCAGTAACTTCTTCTTACCTTTCAATACCTTTCACAGCCCTTATTGCATCAAAATGACTCATATCTTAATTTGTCAGATGCCGAAGTCCTTCACATCATTGAACTTTTGATTTTGAATTTTACAGTTGTCATTGCCTCGAAAAGATCAAGACTCTAATACCACTTATTGCGACAGTGAGAAAAATAACAAAATAAGATGAAAAAAAAAGAGTATCAAGATTTTTGTGTTCAGTCTATTGACCTACATATACAGATAGAGATAATACAAAAACTTGACTATTAAAAAAATGGAGTATTATAAAGTACAAGATTGTCTCACAAATTCTATTCCTCAATACATCTGATCTTTGAGATGCTCAATTGCACTTTTCCTTTGGGGTTACAAGGACCATATATAATAGAGCAAATCAATTTAGAGTTGAAGTGATGTCGCAAGTCAACATGGACTTGAACTGGTATCTTAAGTGATGTTTTAGAATTGATATGGACTCAACTTTCTAAAACTTGTAACTTAAGACATAATCAAAAAACCATTTGTCATATACATTTCTTATACATTTGTTGTACTTGTCATACCAGGCTTCTTTCTAGCATATTTGATTTTATCACGTACTTAAATACAGATAATTGTCAAATGCCTATGTTGCCAAAGGTCATCAGTACCAAACCTATGCTTAAATGCATTGTTTTTTGCACATAAGCCAAGTTTTATGCATCCTTGAGATTCTGCATTCACATTCTCTTCTTGTGGTCTTCATAGAAGAGCTCGAGGCCCCGGATACACTGCATGAAAAATCCTACCCGCTTCAGTAATTTGTAGCTTTGTGATTCTCCAAATCAAGAAAATTTGCATATTGGGGGAAAAAAAAAGAGAGAGAATAAAGGATAAGAAACTTTTATCTAACAAGAACCTAGTCACTTGATTGCATTTGACTAGGTTGCCAAGATATAGTTAAAACCTGGAGAGAAGAAACAGAACATTGCTCCCATTTAAGAATATATGTTTTAGTTCATTTGTCTTGTAGTTGTGGAAGATGGCAATGATCTAGTTGAGGCATCTTGTGAAGTTTGGGAGAGGCACTCTCTGTTTATCCACAGCACATCAAATTTTTTCCAGTCAAACTAAGTTTCATAGCGGAGCCTCATCTTCTAAGTGGCCTATACCAAGGATTGATGATATTGGTGGATGACAATAATTAAGCCATACCGGAAAGACAGGATGGAAACGATATATATTTTGATCTGTGGTGTGTCATTGAAAGATTTAAATGCCTATACATAGTAATTGCCTCTCGAACCTAAATATAGCACAGATCACTAAAATTAACTCAGAAGATCGCAAGTATTTTTTTTTTCCCCCTTTACAACTGCAGTTATTTACCATTATTTCCTGAGTTAGTTCACTCAAATGAATGTTAACCGAGCTCCAACCCTGCCTATGATCTATGTGATATTATGAAAATCTAGGTTTGGACATTGATTTAGTTCATTTTGCATCATTTTGGCAACCAGAGAAATAATCCATACTGGTCTGCCAATTCAGACCTCGATTTGAACATCGAATAATGATATGGGAATCATTTAGTGGTGATTGCTTTAGTTGGATGAAATATATTGGTAGTATCGCATTTTCACCCATGCTGGACTAGTTAGGATCTCTGTTGTCTGAGGTGGCTGTCCCATGTGTTGTGTGTTGGTGCATTTGTCCATTTTCATATTGCTTTATTACTATGAGCAACTTATATTGCACCTACTATGACCAGAAATGGAGCAAATTCCAGTTGTATAGAGTACCTCTGGAGCTGGATAATAAAAAGTTGAAGAAGCAAATGAAGAAGAAGAATTTCTACAGGAGCGCTCAGAATGATGAGAAAGCACTTGTGTCATTTAAAATCACTTCCGTTCCTGAGAGACGACCATATCTATTATCAAGGGATATGTCTTTGTGCGACGATCAGGAAAGAAGACCAAATTTGAGGTTTGCATCTATAATTTGGAAATGGACTATATAAGATAAGTTCAACCTTGCACATTTGTAATCACAGTTGGATTGTAATTTTTTGTTCTTGGAAATAATATGACATGGATATACTATGAAACTCTAGCCAACTACAAGAAGATTTAGTAATCATTAAGAAAAAACAACAACAGTATTTTAGCATGGAATCTTCATTTCCTAAAAAAAAAAAAAAAAAGGCAATATTCATTCTGCAATGACATCATATGCTCAATTCTTTTATTATAACTAATTTTGGTGAGAGTTGGAGATTACTCCGAACAAGCAAAAAACTAACTCTTAGATTCCTGATATGTTCTAGTGACAAACAAGTTGTAATATTAAAGCAAGACCAATACATATCAAATTTTTGGGTCTTTTGTTTTTTTTTTTTTTTTGATGTAGACGATATAATTTTTATTCCTTTGCATATTAATTAATCAATTATAAAATTGGTTAGTTATTATGCTTCGCACATATTATTACTTTTTTTTTTTTTGGTGAAACAGGGAAGACTGATTGGGGTGGTAAAGAGTACTCACATATTGACCGAGTTTGGAAATGATTTTCTCTCAAATTATTCTCCATCATACAAGTATGATGTTAGCTTTTCCTTCAATAGAACCTGTTTAAAGAGATCTCACCAGGCTGTGAAGGCTGCATTAGCTCCTTCGTTTCATCATGTGCTTTTCCCAAGTTGTCACCCAAGAACCACAGAGATCTCTCAACCATCTGCATCTTTTTTGAATCAGCGTTTCGGGGTTGATCAAATGTCAGCAATCCATAATATTTTACGGCTCAAAGGTCCTCCCCCTTATCTCATAAATGGACCACCTTCTGTACCACAGAAAAACTCTACTCTCTCCACAGTTGGGACTACCATTACAGAAGCAATCTTCCAAATTTACTTCCACATGAATGCCAGCCGCATATTGGTGACTTCTCCTAAAAACCACACTTGTGATACACTTATCAGTTGCCTGAACAAAAGAATTCCAGACTCGGATCTGTTCCGTGCCAATGCCAGTTTTCGAGAGGTCGAAGACGTGCCAGATGATGTCTTCCCGCTGTGCTCGCACGACGGCGAATGTTTCTCCAGTCCTTCACTCTCTGATCTCCACAAGTTCAGAGTGATAGTATCAACTTTCATGACTTGTTTCAGGCTTCAAAACAGTGGCATCAGCCCTGGCTATTTCTCTCATATTTTCATGGTGGATGCTTCTTCAGCCACTGAACCTGATACAATGGTAGCACTGGCGAATTTTGTAACAGATGAGACAGCAGTTGTAATAACAGGTTCGCAAACGAGGTACGCAGATAGAGTGCGTTCTGATATGGCTCGAAGAAAAGGTTTGAAGATATCATACTTTCGTAGACTAATGGAGAGCGAGCCATATTTGAGCAATGATCCGCTATGTGTTTGCAACTTGCATGAGGAGAGCGAGAATTAAATAAAGTCATGCAGCAGATCTCATGACGTTTGTTTATGTAAATTAATAATTAACCTGAAGTTTTGAGCTTCGAAGGTTTGTTATATAATGGATCAAGTGCTCGCGAAGTCAGCATCTTGTGTTCAAGTTGCTATGATCAGAGAAGCTCAAATTCCTGTGCCTGTCACAGATTGGTTCCCTTTCATGACTCCTTTGCATGTATGGTCAGTCTTGTGGCCTGTGATGAACCAAAAGCACTGAACCCCAGGATCTCCCTCCTTGCAACTCTGTGTTCTTGCTTCGGCATCAATATATTGTAAGAGCCCATGGCCATGCAAGGGGGAGCTCGAAAATTACATAATATTTGATGGCATGATTGTAATTGCATAAGATAGTTCTCTAAATAAAAATAATCCGGATGCTATATATATTTTTTTAGCGTGACCTTGATGAAACAATGTGCATGTTAAGCATCTTATGTGAAAGTTTATGTGCCAGCACAAATGCTAGCATGCGTAGAGTAGCAAAGAATATATAGCACTTAAAGAACAATAATATTTTGATTTGACACTGTACTATATTAGTATGTTATATTTGTTGCAAGTTAATAATTTTGCAAGGCAATACTATGTCACGCTTTCGATCCGGAATTGTGAATCAGAGATCGTGACAACCACCGCATACTCATAAAAAATTCTCTCCAAAAATATGCAAGGCATCTTATCACGATATCAATACATCACAGCGGAATAGAATTCAAATAATTTATGGCTCAATTTTATTTTAATTAACTAAATCAAATATCTTATAAAATAAAATTTCAGAGTCTTACAATCAAATCTTAATAAATTTTAATCTAAAATAAAATATCAAAGTCTTCCTCTAATTCACTCTCCCATATTGAATCTCCGGATCAAGAATCTGAATCTGTAAAAATAATAGAAACTCGTCGTGAGCTAAACAGCCCAATAAGCAATGCGCACTTTAGCTAGATAAGATCAGTAATAATGATATACTGAAAAATAAATATATAAGATGTATCAGTTTAAACATAAAACACTAATCAAAATAAGATCATTCAAATTCAGTCCTTCAAAATTTATTTTCAAATTCTTCGGTTCATAAATCAATTTCTTTCAAAACAACATAAGTATCTCGACAGTCATGAACTAAATCAAAATACCACCGTATAACCTCCAATGACAGATATCAAATATCAGCGATAACTTCCACTGGTAGAGTATTAAAATACCAGCATATAACTCCACTAATAGGATATCAAATACCAGCATATAACCTCCACTGGCAGAGTATCGAAATACCAGCATATAACCCCCATTGGTAGGGTTCGAAACTTAGTCAGGCTGCGAATCAAAATCCATCTCAATTCAAAACACTTGTTCTATTCTAATTCAAAATCACAAATCAGGTGATATCGAAATCAATCAATATAATCCATATCGAATTTAATATTATATTTATAAATCAACATGGAGCATATTCAACAATTCAAAACACCACGCATCATATTCATAAATCATGCATAGTTTAATATAAAAAATATTTTATAATTTACTAAATAATATAGAAAAAGTGAAGCATTACTTACTTTATACGTACTCCAACAAATCCACATAATTCTATAATTTTTCTTTCAAAATCTTCAATTCATAGATCAGATCACAGTATCCCTCTGCTGGATATTTTTTGTTGAGATAACTACACCCCTCGAGCTCCTGCGACTGCTATGGCAGAAATCGAGACGGGCACGGTAAGGGCTTTCACGAAAATCTTCGACGATCCTCACCAATTGCTCTCGATTCTTTGGGAGGGAGGAGAAAGAGCCCTCCCCTTTAAATAGGGCGGAGGGGAGGAGTTTGACTCCTCCCCAATGGTGATTTCAGACTCCGGTCAGGAGCTGCTTAGGAAGAAAAAGACTCCTTAACAGAGTCTTTTTCTCAAATTTTTTTTAATTTTATACTACTTTAAGATTCGTGCAGATTCATTTTGACAATTTTGGAGTATCACATTTCTCCTTTTAAAAAAAATATCATCTCAAAATTTTTTCTTGCTTAAGTATTCAAATTCAAGGTCATTTTTATCTCAAATCATAATCAGTTCTCAAATTTTAAAATTAAATCTTTCATCATAATATCCTTCAATCAATTTACTGTTCTATTGACTTAGAAACAATTCAGACCACTAAACTTTCGCTATGCACTTTGATTCAATCCACTGGTGTACTTGTGTCAATTTAAGTTTCTAAATTATATCATGATCAGTATAAGTCATTGTCCCAATGTCCTTAATGCCTACCCACCTACACTCGTATTTGATTCTATGTGTTATATAGTTTATCCACTTATGCTTTGATTTCATATAAATTATCAGCCTTCGATATGAGATTGTGAGCCGAAGGTGCGGCAATTGCCGCATACACATGAAGAACTCTCTCCAAAAGCATGCAAGGCATCTTATCACGATATCAATGCATCACAGCAGAATAGAATTTAAATAATTTATGACTCAACTTTATTTCAATTAACTAAATCAAATATCTTACAAAATAAAATTTCATAGTTTTACAATCAAATCTTAATAAATCCTAATCTAAAATAAAATGTCAAAGCTTTCTCTAATTCACTCTCCCATATTGAATCTCTGGATCAAGCTAGCTCTCTGAATCTGTAAAAACAATAAAAACTCGTTATGAGCTAAACAACCCAGTAAGCAATGTGCACTTTAGCTAGATAAGGTTAGTAATAATAATATACTGAAAAATAAACATACAAGATGCATCAATTTAAACATAAAACACTAATCAAAATAAGATCATTCAAATTCAGTTCTTCAAAATTTATTTTCAAATTTTTCGATTCATAAATCAATTTCTTTCAAAACAACATACATATCTCGACAGCCATAAACTAAATCAAGGTACCATCGTATAACCCCCAATAGCAAGGTATTAAAGTGCCAGCGCACAACCTCCACTGGCAGGGTATTGAAATATCAGTATATAACTCCCACTGGTAGGGTATCGAAATACCAGCATATAACCTCTACTGGCAAAATATCGAAATACCAGCATATAACCTCCACTGATAGGGTTCGAAACTTAGTCAGGCTGCGAATCAAAATCCATCTCAATTCAAAATACTTGTTCATATTCTAATTCGAAAATCACAAATCAGGTGATATTGAAATCAATCAATATAATCCATATCGAATTTAATATGCATATTTATAAATCAACAAGAAGCATATTCAACAATTCAAAACACCATGCATCATATTTATAAATCATGCATAGTTTAATATAGAAAATATTTTATAATTTATTGAATAATCTAAAAAAGTGAAGCATTACTTACATTATAAGTACTCCAACAAATCCATATAATTCTATAATTTTCTTTTCAAAATCTTCAATTCATAGATCAGATCATAGTATCCCTTTGCTGGATATTTTCTTGTGAGATGACTACACCCTTTGAGCTCCTGCGACTGTTGTGGCGAGAAATCGAGGCAGGCACGGTAAAGGACTTTCACAAAAATCTTTGACGATCCTCACCGATTGCTCTCTATTCTTTGGGGGGGAAGAGAGAAAGCCCTTCCCTTTTAAATAGGACCGAGGGGAGGAGTTTGACTCTTCCCGATGGTGATTTCTGACTCCGGTCGGGAGTCACTTAGGAGAAGAAGACTCCTTAACGGAGTCTTCTTCTCAATTTTTTTTATTTTATACTGCTTTAAGATCCGTGCAAATTCATTTTTGACAATTTTGGGGTATCACATACTATTTACTACATGCTTCTCCTGCTCTCAGAAACAAAAAGTAAATGTAAATGCACTAAACAGGAGTATACCAAAGCAATGATATGTGATTTGCATCATTCACTTGATAGAATATATAATGGTAAGAAAGCTTAGCCTGTCTCACATTGCTCTCGCAAATATTATAAAACTATATAGCTGATTTTAAGGTAATCTAAGATGGAGTTAGAGGAGCGACGGTGATAAAGATTTTTATGTATATGCAAAAAATACTATAATAAAAACTAACAGAATCCCTGTTTCATATATTTTGAGCATTTGCTTTTTCATTTTTGCATAAGACATCTTATCCAAAAAAAAAAAAAGGAGATGCATAAGACGTGAAAGAGCAAGAACTAAATTTTTTTAAAGAATAGCAAGAATGATAAAGGGTGTCAAAGTTTTATAATTACAGCATCAAAGTTTTAAAACTTGGCTGCCACGTGCATCAAAATTAGCAACCAAGTTAGTCCAATCCCTATTTAAATACAGCCCAAAAACAATAAAAACTTCCAGCACAATAATTGCCAGGAACAAATCTCCAGAGGCAACATAGGTTTTGTGGCTAGGACTAGCAGTAAAAGTAATGTGCATAACAGATTTGCAGCATAGAAATGAGTATCAATTGGATATGGAAAAGTGCGAACCCTTGTCTAGAAGGATTAAAAAGTTATTTTGAAGAAAAAAAAAAATATAGGAGTCATTAGACCAAAATGGCTGGAACTTGCAAATTCTTCAATGACCGTGATGGTACCACCAACTATTTTCTTCAACCCATATCTTATCTTGGCATTCCTCTAAAACCCAATAAGCTCTCTAAATTTGATTGGCCCCCCTGGGTGGCCAAAATGGAATCGCTATACATAAAGCAATTTGATAGAGTTGCATGAATGGAAAGGAGGATCAAGGAAGAGACTGTTCCATTATCTTAATTATTTTAACCTTCCTCAAAGCCTCCATCAAGTTCTCAGATGGTTATTAAAAAAAATTGAATCGCTAAGAAAGTCCCTCTATTGGAACGGCCTAGACAATATCCTGGGCCTCTTGTATAAGATCAGCTGGACAAAGTTTACATGGCCAAAGAAGCGGTTATATTAAAAAAAAAAAAAAGTACTCAAAGAGGTTTATATATACATATAAATAGGATGTAGGTGAAGCTACTCCCGCTTTATTGAAATCATAATATGTACATGGTAACAGAGATTTACATAGAAAATTTGAAGTTAATAGGGGGACAACTGCTTACAATGGTTATAGAGTCCAGAAAACTTAAGGAAATGACATTACAACAAATTCAAAAGGTCATCTTATTGTCTGTGCTAAGGATCTGAGCTTCTCCCACAAGTATCTATGGAGATTTTCAATTTTTCTAGTACACAAATATTCTCAGCTTCGAAATGAGTGAAGGATCTTTTGAACCATGGTAAAAACAGAGCCATTCCTTTTGAGAAAAACTCTTATATTATGTTCACGCCAAATCTCCCAATATATAGCAGCAACAGTTGATCACTTGCCTTTAGATAATTTTTGTGGATTATGTTTTCTCTAAATTACTCAAATATTATGCATTATGTAAGGCCTCCCTCCGAGTCCCAATTAGAGTTTTAAAGTAAACCAAATACTCCTAGTAAATGACCACCTTACAAATAAGTAATTTACGATTTTATTTCTAGCATCACAAAGAGTACAATAAGAATTCATGAACTAGCCTTTCTTATAAGCACATCAATGATATGAAGTTTGTTCCTCAAAGCCAACCATAAGAACACCCTCACCTTCTCTTGAATTGTTGATTCTCAAATAATTTTGTAGTATGAATATTGAAGACCTCCAAAGTTAATGAAGTTGCAAAATGAGCCAACGCTAAAGTTTCTACCTATATCGAACCTTTAAACTGGAACATCAAAATCCTCAAAAGGACTAACATTGACAAGGCTTGGAGGTTTCTCAAAAGAGAACTGGACCTTTGGAGAAGGCTCATTTCTTTTGTTTACTTCAAAAAAAAAACTTAAAAGAAAATGCTCCAGTTTATAGTGGGACACTATCTATTACTTATCCTTTTTTGAAACAGATACAAATATCTAGTTGAAAATAATATGGATATTCTATTTTGGAAGGACTATTCGATCATGGGCATTTTCTTAAATGAAGCCTTTACAAACTTATTTTGGGCTTGTCTATCTAAAATAGAGAAAGTTGCTTCATTCTTCAACTCGATATATATCTCAATATTGAAATTTTAGATGCCTTTCTCCCCTCTCTTCTCGAGCTCAGGCTGAATTGGATATTCTTCTAGATAATTTTTTATTGGAAAGCAAGTAAGCAAGCTTGTCTGTATTGCCTCATATTATAGATTCTTAAACTCTAGAAGGATCCAATGGGATATTGCTTCAACCCTCTAGAAGCGTAAAATCTCTCTAAAGTCAAATGCTATCTATGGTTATCTAACTTACATAATCTGGCTGTAAGATAAAATCTTTTTAAGAAGCTTGAGAAATTTTTGAGGGCTTATGTGTTCTTTGATGATTCTCTTAAATCTGAGAAGCATATTTTCATCTGCTATCCTTTTATCTCCCAAATGAGCTTAGAGTTCCTCCGTCTTCTGTCTTTGATGGACTTATGCTCTGCTTGGAGACAAAATGGTTTTTCTAAAGACCTATAGCCAGCCAACACATAATAACCAACAGTTGGTCACATGCCTTCTTAGATAATTTTTGTAGATTATGTTTTCTCTAAACTATCCAAATGTTATGCATTGTGCAAGGTCTCCCTCTAAGTCCCAATTGAGTTTTTAAAGCATCAAATACTCCTAGTAAATAACCACCTTACAAATAAGTGATTCATAGTTTCATTACTAGTACCACAAAGAGAACAACTAGAATTCACAAACCAGTCTTTCTTTGCAAGCACATTACCAGTATGAAGTTTGTTCCTCAAATCTAATTGTAAGAACACCCTCGCCTTTTCTGGAATCGTTGATTTTCATATAATTTTGTAGTAAGAATATCAAAGACCTCCAAAGTTAATGAAGTTGTAAAAGAAGTCAACACTAAAGTTTTCATTTGTTCTGAATCGCTAAATTGGAACATTAGAAATCTTTAAAGGACTAACATTGATCAGGCTTGGAAGTTCCTCAAAAGAGAACTGGACCCTTGGACAAGGCTCCTTTCTTCTATTTACTTCAAAAAAGAAACTTAAAAGAAAATGCTCCAGTTTATGGTGGGACACTATTTGTTACTTACCCTTTTTTGGAGCAGATTCAAACATCTAGTTGAAAATGATACGGATATTCTATTTTGGAAGGACTATTGGACCATGGACATTTCCTTAAATGAAGCCTTTGCAAACTTATTTTGGGCTTGTCTATCTAAATTAGAGAAAGTTGCTTCATTCTTCAACTCGATATATATTTCAATATTGAAATCTCAGATGCCTTTCTCCTCCCTCTTCTCAAGCCCAGGCTGAATTGGATATTCTTCTAGATAATTTTTGGTTGGAAAGCAGGTAAGCAAGCTTATCTTTATTGCCTCATGTTATAGATTCTTAGACTCTAGAAGGGTCCAATGGGATATTGCTTCAAACCTCTAGAAGTGTAAAACCCCTCCAATGTCAAATGCTATCTATGGTTATCTAACTTAAATAAGTTGACTACAAGATAAAATCTTTTCAAGAATCTTAAGAAATTTTTGAGGGGTTATGTGTTCTTTGATGATCCTCTTAAATCTAAGAAGCACATTTTCATTTGCTACCCTTTTATCTTTCAAATTAGCTTGGGGTTCCTCCGCTTTCTAGATCTTTGATGGACTTATGCTCTAATTGGAGGTAAAAATATTTTTCTAAAGATCTATAGCCTGCTATTCTTATGCTCATTGTTGCTATTTTCTAGTTATGCTAGAATGAGATAAAAGCAAGGATTTCTACAAAAAGGGCTGTGTCCTTTTGCTTTAGTTGCAAAGGGTCTAAATCTCTTTAACGATTAGTCGATTATAGCTTTGTCAAGATTTGGGAAAAGATTAATAGCTTCCATATAAGCTTGGACTAGCTAGCTTCCTTCCTAGCTCATTGGACTTATTGTGCGACTTCATGGTTCCTATTTTCTACTTATAGCAGTGTCTTATTTTTCAATCAAATAACTCCTTACTATTTTTTTTTTCTTATTTACATTCCTAATGAATCTATCATTCTATTTTTTTAGCTTCTTTTCAATAAAACTAGATGACTGTATGTGCTTTGTCTCATACAGACTCTCTTTATTTCAAAAAAATTAATGGCAAAAAGCAAGAGAACCACCAACAATAATAAGGATGTGTTCGATCAAACATTTAATTTCTTGGATAGCTATGTTTGCTAATGCTAAACTAGTTCAAGAAAAACCACATATAAATAATTACTTGATAAATAACTGAAAGCAAAATAGGTGTTACTAAATAGAAATGAAGAACATGCATATTTCAATTATATGCTCATGATTCAAATTGTAAACATCCTTGTAAGTAATAATATTTAGTGCCTACAAATTATCACGTATCCTTATAGCATAGGTTCATTATTTCATAAGAATAAAAGATATATAGATATTTTATAAAGCAAATTCTTTTTATAGAAATCCACCACTTTTTTACATGGTGATTATTTAGTTGCTATTAAGTTGTCTGTGTGCTGTCATAATAATCAAATATTTGCAATTTGTAACCAAGATGGCTAACATCTTTACAAGCATAGTCATAATTACTATTTGAGAAGCAAAGCATGAAAATAATTAAAATTTTGCTAGACACTTTTATGCTTCTTGTTAATATTTTTTTTTAAGAACATACAAAATAAATATTGTAAGATAAATATTAGTATTACATGATGCTAGTAGGAGAACAAAGTACTCTAGGAAAGTGTAAGCAAAGACTATGTAAAAAAAAATAAGGGTGAACTATTATAATTGGCTTTGGAACGATAGACATGCAATGCTTATGTTTATTATTATATGAAACCTCTAGTGAAGATGCAATGTGTAAGAACACAACCTTTGCACAAATTGCTCTTATATAATCTCAAAGTACATATATCGAGTGTTATGACTCTTAAAATATCCATATGATTGCATAAGATAAAAAGATATAACTATTTAAAATATAATAATAATTTTTATAAGAGAGGAATGATGTAGATGTGGAGACCAGATGAGCATATTATCCTACATGACAATAAAGTAGCACAATAAAAGAACTAGAAATAAGAAGTAGAACCAAAAATAGAACTAGAAATACGATTAAGATCAAAATAATAACTAGAAGGTGTGGCATCTTCCTTTCTTGCCAATCCTTCTAGCTTAAACCATCCGTTTATATAAGGTTCAATTAAAAAATCTTAGTCTGCATAAGTGTCTCCTCCAGATTCACAGCTTTGTACCGTGAGCTCTTGTGTAGGCCCTTATCATACAAGATAATTGAGAAGAATCTCAAAGACAAAATATTGTAAATTTTAATGATGAAAATTGAGTACATTAATGAGTTTTTATAGGTTTTAGATTCAAAAATACACATGTGGAAGCTTTATAACTTGACTCAAACTTGAAATAACTAAATTCTAAGATAAGTAGATTAAGAAAATCTAACATCTTATATTGCTTTCAGATTCATACAAAATCTTCTTTTTCTTAAATCTATACAAATAAATGTATTGAACTTTCCCAAAGAACTATTTTGAACAATATTATAAAACCTAAAAATCATAAAATTTAAGTTGTTGATTTTCTTATCATCAGCACAACTTTCTTTTTAGCTTCAAATTTTTTTGTAGTTGCAAAACCTCCTTGTTATAGTTAAACATCTAAAGTCTATAATTGTATAAGCTATTTTAGTATAAACTTTGCAAAGATAAATTTTACAAGAACAATAAAACAATGAAGGTTGCACAAGTATCTTAAAAAAATGATAATTATATGGTTTGCATAAAAAATAGAGACTATTTAATAAGAAACTTAATTGTAAGAAATAAAAAGGCTTGCTTAATTATCATATCCTTTGCTTAGCATCTAAAGTATCTGGATTCAAGAATTAGGTAGTGTATCCCCAAGTATCACAATCTAAAAAATTAATGTAGTGTGAGTGAGCCTCCTTCTTTTTCTCTCAAAAAACCTACATGAAAAGTAATATTAATGTCGAGCAAAATATTAACATTAAAATAGCATAAGATTTTTCTTCTAATTCTAGAACTGGCAAATTTGTGTAATATTTTCAAGAAGCTAAAATTAACAAATGTTTGATATAAAGAGAGATGGAAAGAGCACTGAGAAAGAGAGAGAGAGAGAGAGAGAGAGAGAGAGAGAGAGAGGGAGATTCAAGCTAAAACACTTCTAAGAGTATTTTCATCCGAATGCTTTCTAATAAAAATCCAAGGTAGATATTTTAAAAAAAATCTACATCATTAATCATGATTTAGAAGGACAAAATTCGTTGCAAAGCAAATTAATGATTGGTAATTTCTAATCATTGCCTCGTAAACATTAGAGATAAAAAATATCGTTTAGCCTATATTGATATAGCAAGTCTAGTTTTTTCTGTCATTATAAAAACTACTTATTATATAATACTAGTGTGGATTTAGTAAATGAATTAGATATTTACTGTGAGATTCTTTCTTTATATGAATAGTCCTATAATTTTATTTTTTATTGTTCATAATGCTGATGTTGTTGCCATCTTTTTTGTCGACATTATATCTAACCTTTTCTTGTAATTTATATCCATTTATATTTTAATCATAACTATCTAATAATACCTTTATTTTGCTTTTAGTTATTTTTTGAAATATTACTAAATACTCATGATTCCAAAATAATTTAAGCAAAATATAATTGTAATTTTATTAAAAAATATAAATATGTAAACTATGGATGATATATATTATTTTCTTAATGATTCATTAGATAAATATTCTATTATTTTTCTTTAAATAAATTCAAACTATTATAAATGTAATGCAAATCTTTATAACTTAAAAGAACCATAAACTTCTTCCAAAAATTTTACAAATAATAATACTGATTTTATACCATAATTTCCTTACATAAATTATAGATTATTGTAATTGTTTAAAGAAGTTTTATATTTGTAAACTTCACAAACAAAACTCTCGAAAAAAAAATTCCAATACTTATTACTTTAGTTGTTATGAATAAAATATATGTAGAATAAAATTATGAAAATAAATTATTTATAAAAATATTTAATAAATTAGCATTCAATGAGAAAAGCATATACTGATTATGATCTATCACTTCTATGTTATGATTTATGGAAAAATAAGTTTATTATAGTCATACTTAAATATTTAATTAATTAAAAGAGATAAAAGTTTTGAAAATTTTATATATACAACAAGATAATTTTAAACTTTTTATATCTAAAATTATTGATTAATACCTTTTGAAATTATTGAGATTTAGCGAGACTTTTATGTGAAGATAGTAGAATTTTAAATTTTTGTATAAAATAATTTCCTATTATATAAAACATATTATTGAGACTTTTATATCAAGGGTAGGACAAGTTTGAACTTTTACATAAAATAATTTTCATGTTTTTGAGACATTTAAATTTAAGAGAGGAGTAGTTTTTTTATATTTAAAGTCATTTTCTAATATTTTTATTATAATACTTTTAAGAGTTGTAAAGTTTTACATAGAAGTAGCTTTTATTTTTTAAAAAAATTAGGGGATTTTATATCCAGGGTCATAGAGCTTTAAATTTTTATATTTAATTTTATTTTCTGATATTTTTATAAATAATATTTTTGAGAATTTTGAATTGTTTATATAGAGTGGTTCTTTTTTTATAAAAATTATTTATAAATTTTTATTATAAAAAAATATTTGCGGTGAGCGTGGATCGAACACGCGACCTTCAGATCTTCAGTCTGACGCTCTCCCAACTGAGCTATCCCCGCTTAGCAATTTTTTATTATAACTTGTATATATCTTATATAATGATCAATGGAGTGCAATTCACTCTAGAGAGGGGTTCCTTATGTACATGCATTAACATAATTTTTTTTTTTGTAGAGTTAACATAATCTTCAAAAATGGCATCCTCATTAAAAGAGACTTATCATGAAATCTATGTCACTTTTGATCTATATATTTAACTTAAGTAAAATGTTACAAAAATCTAGAAAATAACTTGTCCAAATAATGCATTACTGAACTCAACTAAATCAAGTTTTGAATTAATTAGCACAAGCTTGATTATTGTGTTTTAGTCTCCACACATTTGACTCAAAAAGGTCTATTAACCTAACAATAATATCTCAGCTAGTTTAAATCTAAAGAAATTTAACTAACTTAAACTAATTATAGGAGCTGTTTGAGGCTTCTAGTTGAAGTTATACTACAACTCAGCTCACATTGCAATTGAAGTTTCGATATTGACTTACAAAAATGCTCAATTCTTATGTTTTGAGGAGAGTTTGGGATAAAAAGAGATGTCTTTAATAGACATTCTGTCACCTTGAAAGTGGATGGTAGGTCAGAGTATTTGACATGCATGAAGATAAGGGTCTTTTGGTTGAAGAGGTATCAAAGTGACTAGTGGAGAGGGTTTGGGTATCAACTTAGGCGGCTATGGGAAGAGAGTAGGAGGCATTGCAGGACTTGAAAAGGGCAAAGAAGGTGGAGGAGGGTGGAGGGAATGAATAATGGTGGAGGCAGTGATGTGAAGGAAGAGGGCGATGTGATGAAGTCCAATGCAGTGGAGATGGTTGTGGGTATCCTAGAGGCGATGAGGATAGCAGCAACATTGATGGCAATAGTGAGGAGGGGCTCAAAAGTGGGGTAGGGGTAGGAGAGAGAAAGGAAAGGAGGAGGAGGAGGAGGAGGAGAAGCTTTTATGGTGAAGTTTGAGACAGCAGAGATGGCTGTGGGCCTCCCACAGGTGGTGGGGGCTGGCAATAGCATTAAGGGGGCTGGTGAGGATTGACTTAAGAGTAGGATTGGAAAAAGGATGAGAAGGGACGGGCAAGGATCACGTGGCCATATTGACCACAAGTCAAGCTACCATAAAATAGTTCTAAGTTACAACCACCAAGCTGCTTACTATACAATTTGAGTTGGAGGTATCCAAATAAACAAGTTGGCCCAGCTACGAAATTCCAAGCAGCCCTATAAATTTTTTTGTTCATTTAACACCTGTAGCAATGTAGGCCCTCAAACCAAAAAGGCAGCACCTCAACCAGTACATAATTTAGATTAGTTTTGGTAAGATCATATTGCACTACTATTAAAAGCCGTTTGATGGTTAAACCAACTTTGGAAGTTGATGACTCAGAAAAAGGCAAGTTGTCTTGAACACAGTAAACTAGAGCTTGGTTGCCCTTCTTTTGATTTTTCACTAAGGAGAAATGGCTCCAATTTCAAGCCTTAAAATCAATCCTAAGCACCAAACTTTTTTGATAAAGTTAGCTCAGCTTCGAGTCAATAAGAAATGTGCAGACATCTCTTTCAGTCCAACCGTCTCTCCCAGCGCACAGTTGATGAATTCTTGCAAAGAGAAACCAAGATTTGATAAAAAGACTAGTGAATGTGTGTGTATGTATATATATATGGCAATGGACATGGAATATGCTGAAATGCTAATGCTAATGCTCATGAATGCATGTGAAGTGAAAATAAATATGCAACAATCTTGGAGCCATAAATGATACATGAACTGTGGTTCAGGTTTGGAAACTGCTGCTTTCAGGAAAGAATACTGGATTTAAATCTGCCCGTTTTCTTGATATTTCCTCCAAAATTAAGTTCAAAAATAAAGCTTGTGATCTACTGAATACGATTTACTCAAGTTGAACAGTGTGAATCCATCAAACTCAAAAAACCAATTACATAGGCTCAACTACACTAGAACATGATTATGATTATTTTTTATCTTTTTGCTAGGCACAGAAACAAAAGAAGAGAGAATATAGATTTGTATTCGCGCCAATTAGATACTGAGAGCATAACCAAGTTTAGCAGCAAGATCAGCTACACTTTTTTATTTTTTATATTTTTTTGGTAAAAAGCTACACTTTTTATTTGCACTCGAACACCCAAACAGTCCAGAATTACATACAGAAACTTCCATGCCGATAAACCCAAAAATTCTGGCTTAGAATTAATACAGATCGAGCTTTAAAAGTGGAGAACTTACGGGCCAAGCACAGAAGCTTTCCCTAACCAATAATTTTTTTCTTTAAAATAGAGATAGATAGATAGATAGATAGATAGATAGATAGAGAGAGAAGACATAGAGAGAATGATCACGGTCATGAAGCAGAGCTCCCAAACCCTCACTTCATCTCAATATTAACTCTTTGACTTCCCATGGTGCTTCCTTGGGGTTGCGAAGAAGAGAAGAGAATTCAATCGATACACTCCACACTCAACTACGAATCAAAACCTAATCTTTTCAGTTCCTTTTTGATTGCATTCGCTGCGGCATCCAACTTCCAAGAATTTGAGGTTTAACCGAAATTCTATATCCTTTCTACTTTTCGAATGCCAGCAGTTTGAAAACCATTTCAATCCCAAAATCTCTAGTCCAATGGAGAGAGGAGCAGAAGATGGAACGCCTACGCGCAAACAAAGAAAGACGGCAAGAGGGGAAGCAGTAAAACGCTAACTACGTCATTCCAAGTCCACAAACCCTAACCTTCCAAGGAAGGGATCCCTCACACCCAACCTCAGCGAAACACCAGAGCAATCAGCGAGGCTCGTCCTCAGTACTCCTGCCCGCCGCTGAAGCGGCAGCTGGCGAGCCCGACAAGGAAGCGAGCAGGTTGAGGTGGCCCTGCACCATGGGGAGGTAGTTCCCGCCTCTCGCCGCCGACGCCTTCCCGACGGGCTGCGCAGCGACGGCGAAGCTCCCGGAGAGCGACCCCGGCGGCACGACCATCTCCGGCGCCGCGAAGCTCCACACCTGCCCGAAGTCCTGTCTGGCCGACACGGCCCAGAAACCGCCCATCGGCCCCATTCCTACACCGCCATTTTTGGTGGCGGAGGAGTCGTCGTCGTCGTCGTCGGCCCGGAGACGCTTGCCGAGGATGAAGGGAGCGGAGGGGTGGTGCTGGGGTTTGTGGTCGAGAGGGGCGGAGGAGGAGGAGGTGGAGTGGCGGAGGGAGGTCGCGAGGGTGGAGAAGGAGGCGGGAGTGGTGCCGGTTCCGGTGGCGGCGATGATGGAGGGCTCGGCCTGGCGGAGGAGCCACTCGATGGTCTGGCCATCGGACTTGTGGCCGAGCTCGCGGGTCAGCTGGAAGACCCGGGCGGCGCAGACGATCGGCATCCGGATCCGGCGGCCGCGGCCGTCCACCTTGCTGTGCCGGTCTTTCGAGGGCGCCTTCTTCACCACCAGCGGGACTCCGTTGCCATTGCCGTTGCCGTTATCGTTATTTCCCGGTGTCATCTGTTGGCGCTGGTGAGAGTGGCCCGTCAGGACGCCGCTCATGGCCCTCGCGGATAAAAGAAGAAAAGGATTGGAATAGAATAGAAAAAAGAAATGGAGTCGAACGAGCAGCGCGGGCAGGGAGAGAGGAGATCAATGAGTTGGAGGAAGGGAAATGCGTGATGATGAAGGAGAGGCAGGAGGGGGAGGAGACAGAGGCAAGAGCACATGGGGGTTGAAGGGACCCATTCGCCGGATCAATCACGATCATTAATACTGGCACCGGACGGATAGCAGGGTTTGGATTTTTGGAGTGAGTCACCCTCGATGAGCGAGTGAGAGCCGTTCTGGTCAGATTTATCCAAGATAGAAGCCTGAGGGCACGTTTGTGTTTCGTTGGAAGGAGAACTACTTCATGATTTAAAGAAAAAGAAAAAAAAAAAAAGGAATTTTTACTCCAGCTATTATTTGATCGCCAAAGATTTTAATTTTCATTCAGAGATCTTAATTTGATTTTGCTTTCGATCATGCATCAAACATGCATTAAAAAAAATATATATGAATTTTTTTTTTTTAATTTTCATATGATTTTGACTCCGATCACGGAGCAAATGCATCCCAGCAGCAATTGATTGATACGAAGAAATGCTAACCAGATGGTTGAGTCCGGGTGAGTAGTTGATGGAGACGGTAAAGATGGATATGTCGTCATGTGCGGGGCTCCATGGTCCAGATCGGGTAGAGGTACGGAACGGGATGGCACCCGCACTCACTTAACTGCAGTCGATGGACCACCTCAATTCCTGCCAACACGGTAAAACAATAAAGAAAAATCTCCATCACTCGCGTGGAAGTGGAGGTGGTGTGGTACTGTTCTCTCTTTAGGCTGAAGTTGAAGTTGAACGGGGGAAGGTACGTTCACGGGCGGTAGAGGGAAAAATGGCAGGAAGCATTGATTTTAGAGACGCCTTTTACTTGACGTACGAATTTACCAGAATGTCATTCATTTCCGGTCAACCCTGGGTAATTTTCCAGTTCCGGTACCGTGTCATATGGGATAAGTGGTAGTGTGAGAAAGAAAGAACGGGAGGAATTGGGTAAGTCGCAGCACGAGGCCATTTGAGATGGAACGTGAACTCTCTCATAGGAAGGGAGAAATACAACGTTGTGGACTGACATGGCGGTAACGAAAGCCAATGCTATTTTTTTACATTAAAGTTTAAAAAAAAAATTTACTGGATGTGATTGCAATAGACTTTACGATCTATTTTTTTATGAATAATTATTATAAAAAATTAATTAATTTTTTCATTAATCAACTTATCAAAATAATATTTAAAATATTTTTAATTTATAAATTATTGAATTATTTTTTAAATTATTTTTTAAAAAGAAACCAATCACAACTTATTTACAAATTCTATGACATTTTTACAATTTGATCATATTAAACTTATTAAAATACAAAATGTAATATAGTACATTTTTGTTAGTGGTTTGTTTTTGCTAGGATTTTGGGCAACTGGCAATTGATTTAGGCCCAAAACTTGCATTTACTTGGTCCAAAAACAGAAGAAAATTCATTCAAATATTGAGCTGAACTCATCAAATAATATGTAAAGTACTTTTGGTTGAGATACTAAAATCACAATAATTGAAGTGTTTGTTCTTGCTCATCACAGACTATTTACAAGTAGCTATATATGTAATTGTTGAGCGGCATTATTAAAAGCAGGTTGATTGATTTCATCCATAAAAATTGTTAAATGTTGCTGCTGCTGGGGATTGGTCCGGCTTAGACTAATGAGTTAGAAAAATGAAAGGGGATGATAAAGAGATTCAAGTAGCTGAATGGAGATCTCGATATGGTCGATAATGATTGGATATTCGCTTCAATATTCAGATCGATCCTAAAACATCACAAATAGAGAAAGTTTACTTTTCGAAAGTTTTTCGATGAGAGACCTCTGAATGCTTAACTTAGACTATCTTAGAATAATAGAGGAGATTCTGAGTAGAAGATATTCGTATAGTTGAGAAGATAATTCACTCATTTAATTATAAGTTTAAGCATGTGGGAGTGGCTATCGAAGAGTCCAAGAATTTTGAGATTATGTCGATTGATCAATTGAATAGATCTCTATATGCACATGAAGAAAGAATAAACAAAAGTAAATATGAACCTGTGGAGTAAGTTTTGCGAGCAAAATTCTCTCTTAAAACTAAGGGAGATGCTTTTGAGAGAGGTGGAAGGAGCTATGGATGTGGAAGAACTTATAGTCGTGGTCATGGTTATGGCCAAGGAAGAAGAAGAGATAAACAAAATTCTTCATATGTGAATAAAAATCAAAATTCTTCAAGAGGATGTGGTAGAGGAAGAGGAAAAAGCAACTATAGAAGAAATAATGAAAAAAGTATGACAAGTCTCATATTGAATATTATAATCATGGCAAATTTGGTTATTATTCTTGAAAGTGCTATAGCAAAAAAGTTGAAGAGAAGACAAACCTTATTGAAAATAAAGTTGAAAAGGAGCTAGTCTTATTGCTTGCACTTAAAGAAGAAAGCAAAAATAAGAAGAGTATGTGGTATCTTGATAATGGAGCGTGTAATCATATGACCAGTGATAGAAGTAAATTTATGAAGATTGATAGTAATATTGGTGGGCATATAACTTTTGGAGACTCATCCAAGATGAAAATCAAAGACAAAGGTATAATTTTAATTCAGTCAAAAAATAATAGTCATAAAATATTGTCTGATATTTATTATATTCCAAAGTTGAGAAGCAATATTTTAAGTCCAGGGCAACTTCTGGATCGAGAAGGGTTATAAAGTTTATCTAGAAGATCGTAACCTTTGGTTAAGGGATCAAAATGCTAATCTTTTTGCTAAATTATCAATGACAAGCAATAAGATGTTCCTTTTAAATTTATAAATTGCTGGAGCCATATATTTGAAGATGTGTGGATGATTTGTCATGGCTATGGCATATGCAATATGGCCATTTGAATTTTGGAGAACTCAAAATTTTAGGAGAAAAGAAAATGGCAATGGACATGCCAACAATTGATCATCTCGATCCACTATGCGAAGCATGTTTACTTAGCAAGTATTAAAGAGCTTCCTAAAGCAAGCTATCTCAAGAGCCACTAAGCCACTTCAACTTATCCATATTGACGTATGTGGCCCCATTAAATCACCATTACTTGATAATTTTTTTTTACTCTTTATTGATGATTATAATAGAAAGACTTGGGTTTATTTCTTAAAAAATAAATCTGAAGCTTTTGCAGTATTTAAAAGCTTTAAAGCAATTGTAGAAAAAGAGAGTAGTTATGAAATCAAAGCTTTAAAGACTGATAAAGGAGGTGAACTTTCTTCCAAAGAATTTAACAATTTCTATGAAACATATGAAATTTTCCACCCTCTAACAGTCCTAAATCGCCACAATAAATTGAAGTAATCAAAAAAAGAATTAAATAATTTTAAATATGGCTAGTGAAGGATCGTGCACTGCGCACTAGATCGGCTCAGATTAGAGGCAGCAGATTTCAAAATATTTTTGATCTGATTCGACATACATGTATATATCTAAATCAGATTTATTATCCATTTATATAAGCATATAAGAAAGAAGAGAAATGTGATAATATTTATTACCTTGTGCGGGTAGAAGAACATTATAATCCGATGATCAGTGGATTCGAGATTCACTGTTGAGCCGCACACTTGTTCGATCTCTATAGATATCCACTCAAACCTGGTCTGATTTGCTTTCTCCTCCTTTAATCTGTGTACTCCTAGACAGATCTACAATTAAGTTTCTCGATCAAATTCAAATCTGATCTCTGACAGAGCTCTGATCGATGCTTGATTGCAGTCTTCTCGCTCTCTGCATAGATCTGATGGATTTCGATACTTCGAATCTACCAGATAGCATGTCCAACACACTTGCACGTGGAAGTGCTTCAGATATCAAAGAGATGAGAGGGAGTTGGCATGGAGAGAATGGGAGGAGGCGATGGAATTTTTTTCTCATAAAAAATATCTCCTGTGATGGACAACGCCCTATTTATTTTTTCATCTGATCAGATTAGATGCTTAAAACAGGACTCTTCTGTTACCGCCCCATCTGATTTTCTCCCACATCATGTTGCATAAAACTAATGAGAAAAGTCAGATGGCACGGAGAAAGGATAGGGTGGTTATTGTTCCATTCAAACTCCTATATTTCAAATTCAAATAATTTGAATTTCAAATCAACCTTGAATTCAAATGAGATCATATCTCTTATCATTATCTACTAGCAGATGAGGCTTATCCCATTCCCTCTCCCTTTTCTGAATTTGGGCGACACACATGGATCAAATCCATGTGGTCGCATGTCCCTTCCATTGGCGAGAATAATTAGGTGGCGCCAACACTTGGCGCCCCACAAACCTAATCTAATTAGGTTATGAATTGAACCTAGGCTAACCAACATCTGGAACCCAATTCAAGCTTGCTTTTAGTTGGTTAAATCCGATGTAATAGGAAACCTAAATCAAGTAGTAGAAAATGGATTTAACCATGTGCTAGCATATTTTTCTTCAATCCAAAGCTAGGACTTAATTAATTATAATCCAATTAGACTACACTTAATCCAATTGTGCAATCCAAGATCAAAATCTTTATTTGTGTGACCCCATAGGTCCAATTCTATCTGGTAGTGAGATATGTTATGATCTCTATCAGCAACATCATTGAAACTCTTTTCGATGGATCAAAATTCTTTCCAATTTAGCCAATTAAGGATCATTGATCATCAAAATGATTCTTAATTAGTCTCATAACACATTAGTGACACCTAGCAGTATATGGTGGCAATCCAGCAGAACTAAAGAATGAATCTCTAGGTGTAGTTACCGTGTGATCCGATTCTTCTATCGTGAGTTCTGACAGGATCGAGATCAAAGTTAACTCGTCAAACTTCATTCCTGTCATGTGATAGAATCAATCAATTTAAGTCTGATGTGAAATATAATAGAAACACCTTTCTATCTTTCACACTGCCATAACCATGGACTTTAGGATTCACTCTCATAATCTTCATAAGACTACTCCTCCTCTATCAAGATCGATAAATTCCATCTTGATACAACTTAATTTTTACAATGAATATACTGCAACCAACATATACCTCAAGGCTCCATATGGTTAGAAGATCGAGTTATGGTGTAGTCAAACTACAGCATCCTCAAGATAAATAGTCGATGCACCTCAGGTCAGAGAACTAAACACACAACCGTAGCTATGAACATGTCACTGACGAGAAGATAGATATCCTTATGACTGTTCATGATTGATCATGCTCAGTACTTTTATTCTTAACAAGCACCTGTACTTTCACTCTGATATCTCTATACCATAAATTTAAGACTCATCTATCCGAAAGAAGCGATCATACACCAATCTTCTGGATCGATTACGATCCTCATGATATTTCTATGATCGAAAATAATTTATAAGTTAACTATAATAACACATATCTCAAATTTTCAGCTCTTGAGAATATATGTTGTTATATCCACTAACCCAATGAATGATTCACAGACACAATTAAATACAATGTGAATGAAAATAATTTAATTTTATTAATATAAAAATTAATTTTATAAATTATATCTTAAAAATTTTTTACAAATATCGATCAATCTGTCTTCTAGGACATACATCCAACAAATTCCCACTTGCACTAAAGCCAATTAGCTACAAAACTAAATCCTATCTTCTTGAGGTGGGTTTCAATCTTTTGTTGGCTCAATTGCTTTATCAGTGGATCAGCCATGTTGTCTGTGGTATCGACTCTCTTCATCTCGACGTATCTTTTCTCGAAAAAATCATGGATTAGGTGGAACCGCCGCTCGATGTGCTTGAATTTCTGGTAGCTAGGGCTATGGTGCCGTTGTTGTCACAGTAGAGTAGGATAGCATCTGATGGCATCACACCTAGCTCTACAATAAATTTTTTGAACTAGAATGCCTCCTTCGCAGCTTCTGATGCGACGATGTATTCTGCTTCTATGGTGGAGTCTGTAATTACAGTCTGTTTGAAACTCTTCCAGCTAACAGCACCATCATTGCACAAGAAGATGCTTTCTGCTGTTAATTTTCGATCATCAGTATCAGACATGAAGTTTGAATCAGTATACCCCTGCACTTTAAGTTCTCTTTTTTCAAAGATCAGAAACATATCCTTAGTCCTTCTCAAGTACTTAAGAATATATTTAATAGAAGTCCAGTACTCTTCATCTGGATTCGACTGATATCTACTTATGGCACTCACAGCATGGGCGATATCAGGTCGCATACAAAGCATGGTGTACATGAGGTTCCCTATGGCCGAAGCAAAGAGATTTTGCTCATGCGTTCAATCTCTTCCGATATGTTGGGATGCATTTTCTTAAAGGGATGAACGCCATATCTGAAGGGTGCCAGACCCCTCTTGGAGTTCTCCATACTGAATCTCTTCAGTACCTTCTCAATGTACATCTTCTGTGACAATCCTAGCATCCTCCTAGATCTATCTCTATAGACCTTAATCCTTAAAATGAAAGATATCTATCCTAGCTCTGTCATAGAAAACTCTTTAGATAACCAAACTTTGACCGTGCACTAGTATAGAAAGGGCCTATGGCAGTATTTACTACGGCAACAGCTCAAAAACCACTGCCATAGAGTCTACGGGAGTGGTTATTTATAACTACTGTCATAGACTTGACATAGCAGCAGTTGAATAACCACTGCTATAGAATTTATAGCAATGGATGGATAACCGCTACTTTAGATACAGCAATGATTACCTAACCATTGCTATAGGCTCTATAGTAGTAGTTTGTAAATCACTATTATATCTAAAGATATAGCAGGAATTGAGCAACCGCTGCGATACACGGTATGTAGCAGCAGTTATATAAACCACTGCGATAGACCTACGGCAATAGTGACAGTGGCAGTGGTTGCGGAACCACTGTTGTAGATTATGGTAGTGGTCCTTTTGGCTATGGCAATGGTTATCAATCACTGTCATAGCCCTTTCCTATAGTAGTGGTAGTTAATATGAAAATATCATTCTCAATCAGGAGAATGTCATCCATGTACCATATGAGAAATATGACAGTGCTCTCATTAACCATTTTGAAGATGCACGGTTCCTCCTCGTTCTTGATAAAATTAAATGATTTGATTATATCGTTAAAACGAACATTCCAACTCCGAGATACTTGTTTGAATCCATAAATGGACCTTTACAATTTGCAAACCCTGTGATCACTATCACTGAAAGTGAAATCAAACGGTTGTTTCATATAGATATCTTCCTCAAGATATCTATTCAAGAATACTATTTTCACATCGATTTGCTATATTCCGTAGTCGAAATATGCTGCAATGACAAGCAATGTGCAGATGGACTTAAGCATGCCACATGCGAGAAGGTATCCTGATAGTCAACGCCTTCGTGCTGACTATATTCTTTTGCCACGAGCCTAGCTTTAAAGGTCTCTACTTTTTCATCTGTACCTATCTTTCTCTTGAAGATCTATTTACACCCAATAGGTACAGTATCTTCAGGTGGATCTATCAAGGTCCAGACTTGATTGGAGTACATCGATCAATTTCTAATTTTATTGCCTCTAGCCATTTTTCGGAGTCGATATGATATCGCCTCATAATAAGTTTTGGGGTCATCTCCATGTACCCTATTTTTTATGAGAAATATTTTCTTTACATCCTCTAGGATAATATCTAAGTACCTCTCAGAAGGATGAAAAATCCTATTAGACTTACAAGATGGAGGAGAAAGTACGTGGGTTGGCTCAGACTGAATTGGCTCCTCAGATTCCAAGGCTTGCTGTTCTTCAGAGACTTTCTCCTCGAGCCTAATCTATCTTTTGATGCCTCCATCTTGAAAAAACTATTTTTCAAGAAAGACTGCATATTGACTCACAATCATATTATGGTCTTCTGAAAGATAGAGATAATATCCTAAAGACTCCTTAAGATATTCAATAAAACGAGCTCTAAGGGACCTGATTTCTAACTTATTCGTCTGTTGTCATTTGATATGGGATGGATAATCTCAAATCTTGAAATGACTCAGACTCAGTTTCTTATCATGCTATATCTCATATGGTGTAGTAGGAATGATTTTAGATAGAACCCTATTCAGTATATATATGGTGGTCAAAAGATAATGTCCTCCTAAAAAAATAGAAAGGTCTATGAAGCTCATCATGGACAAACCATATCTAATAAGGTTTGATTTTTCTATTCTAAAATCTCGTTGAGTTGAGACATTCCAAACGAAGTCCGCTGTGAGACAATGCTATGTTTCTTGAGATAATTTAAAAATTTTTCACTAAGGTATTCACCTCCTCAATCTGATCGAAGAACCTTCAGAGACTTTTTGGTTTATTTCTCTATTTCATATCTGAATTCTTTGAACTTTTCAAAGGCCTCATACTTATGACGCATAAGGTACACATATCCATATCGTAAAAAAATATCGATAAAGGTAATAAAGTAGAGTAAACCTCCTCTGACTGGCACATCAAATAGACCGCAAATATTAGAATGCACCAGAGCAAGTATCTCTGTGATTCTTTTCCCATGTTCTATAAAGGACAGCTTGGTCAATTTTTTTTGAAGGCATGATTCACAGACCAGATATGACTTGTAAGTCAACGGATCCAACAGTCCGATTTTCTTCAATTTATTAATTCTGTCTTTTCCAATGTAACCTAGCCTTAAGTGCCACAAATACTTTTCATTTACGTTATCTCTTAGATGTTTAGAACCTACGGCATTGACATTTTGCTTGACATAATTCACAAAAGCATCTACATATAACTGAAAAAGACCGTTCATAAGAAAACTACTACCAACTTTATTATTTTCAAAATAAATATTACAGTGATCCTTAAAGAAACTAATTACATAATCTTTTTACGTTAAGCAAACGATAGAAATTAGATTCCTGCTCACAGTAGGTACAAGCTAATAGTTTCTTAATAGTAAAATATTCTCTGATGGTAGCCATAGAGGATATGTTTTCATAGATATAACAGCAACTTTTGCTCCGTTCTTGATGCGTAGGATCATTTCACCATCCCTCAGCCTCTAACTATCCTTAAGATCCTGTAAAAAAGTGCATAAATGAACACTAGATCCAGAGTCAAGCATCCAACTGCATGTAGAAGAAACTGTTAGATTTATTTCTATGATGAGCATACCTTCAGAAGGTCCACATTTCTTCTTGTTCTTCAGTGTCGCCAGGTAAGCAGGGTAGTTTTGCTTCCAGTAGCTGTCAATATTGTAATGAAAATATTTTTGTTTATCAGTGGCTTTCTTTTTTGGAACCATCTTCTTCTTGCTCTCTACCTTCTATTTCTTTGTGGATTTTTTTTCTTTCCAATAGACTTTCTCTTAGAAGAAGTCCACTCCATAGCAAGTACAAGGCCCCTTAAACTCTTCAAAGTTTCCTCAGTAGTGACCAGCATATTCATAAGCTCGGCCAAGATGCACTGGATCTTATTCATATGAAAGTTTACAATAAACTGACCATATGAATCAGTCAAGGACTGTAGAATGAGGTCAATCTGTAAGTCCTTATCCATGGATATCTCGAGCTTCTCAAGCTCCTCAAGGTCCTTGATCATTATCAAATAATAATCATTGACCAACTGTCCATCACGTATCTTCGCTTTGAAGAGTCGCTTGGATACTTTATAGCGAGCTGCATGGCTTTGGTCACCATACAATGCAGATGAGCCAGCATTTGCTTGACAGTCCTCATGTCCTCATATTGGCACTGCAATTTGTTAGACATTGATGCGAACACATAGCACCTAACCTTATTATCCTCGCCAACCACTTCTCATGAGATGCTCTCTGATCAGCAGTCAGATGGGTTGAAGAAGGAGAAAGGTCTTGGTCAAGTACATAGGCTAATTTTTCAAACTCAAAATAATTTTCAAGTTCCAAAGCGAATCTTTAAAATTCGATCCAGTTAACTTATTGGTCTCAAAGATTCTAGCTAGGAGATTGGAAGCAGACATTGTTCCTATAGAGAGTCAAAAGTTTTAATTAGATTTTATAATTGACTTAATCAATTTATTTTAAAAATTTTATTTTAAAAATAAATTAAGACTCTCACTATTTTTCTCAGATCCCCACTCTCTCAGTAGAGAAATAAAAACCTCCATGATCAAAGAATTTTAATGGGTGCTGTGGTCTCACCAATTGACTCACCATCTCACCTAATAATTATTGGTGATGGGCCAACCAATAAATGGATAACTCTTGTCCAATGTTTCTTTAAATATATTGCAGCTAACTCCGATCTCTAATTTGTAAAGTCTCATCATGTCTGAAATATTGGCCCACTTCTTAGTTAAGTCAGACCCACCATTTGTGCGAAATGAAACCATCATTGGGACTCTCACCGTATCCAAAATATTGAGCCCAACTCTATCTCAATCCTACAGCATCTTATGCTTAATAGCGTGGTTGCATTTTTTCAATGCAACTGAACCACTATGTCCTATCGAGAACAGTCAACCCCGAAAAGGGCCTGCACAACTACAACGGTGGAAGACCGTTAGACTTAATATTTTATTAGAAAAAATTGATTTAGGACTCTTTCTTAATTAGTCATAATAGTTATGACTAACCTAGTAGCATGGGTTAGCTCGAGTCAACAAGTAATCTAATATAAAACATAATCTTTCAAAATGGTCAGGTGATAAGTGCATAAATTTATCCATAGAAATATTAATTTATGAATTAAATTATCTTTATTTTTTTTGAAATTGATATTTTTTTTATATATCTCGTAAAAAAGAAGTGCTGCATGGAGACGTTAATTATTAATCACAAAAAAATTATTCATAAATCAATCAGCAATCTTTAAGGAAATAATAGCCTGATATCTATGATCACTAAGCCTAAAAGCCCAAAGCTTTTAAAGGCCCATATAGCTTTTAATGGGTTAGAGGACTTGGCTGGTCATGGGAATATGCAACATGGAGTCTTCTTGTCATGAGGCGTTGGCTTGAAGAAGTGGAAAACAAAAATTAAATAATGGGACTCATGGTTCTTAAAAAGTTGCTGTGATGCAGTTTTTGTTGGAAGAGCATTAAAAGTCATGAGGGCCCAGAAGGATTTAAATGACAGCAACATGGAATGAGGCCACCTAGGATTTAAAAAGAAGGTGCTGGGCTTGGCGCTGCATGAATTAAATGGAAGCAGGTGGGTGCGATTTGAATCCAGGAGGCATGGCGCATGCGTTGAAGTGCGCAAGAAGCAGTAGCGGTACAAGCGGTTTCATGTGGTCAAGCGGGACCATGGGCTTCATGCGAGCAGACGAATGGATGCACGCTTCATGCGGAAATAAAATCTGAGACATCATGGAAATTAAACGGCTTGCCTTATCCTCTCTTATCCCTCAAATTTCATCCATTCATATCTTAATTCTTACTCTTTTTTTTAATCCCACATCAAAAAATTATGAAAATCTTCTCCCCCTAACATCTATAAAAAATTCTTTACATTTTCTTATTGAGATATCTCTCTCCACTCCATAATTCTTGTAAGAGATCTGTATGATAGGCAGGCATACCCACCTTTTAAACTTTTTAGTCATCTTGTTCTCACTTTCTTCTACCTTTCCTTCCAATACATGAGAAGGAGAGTCGCCAGGAGGATGTTGGTCCCAAGCTAGAAGAGGGAGAGAACCTAGGTTCCGTAAGAAATTTTATTTTCTGTTCTAACTCCAAGCCTTGTTAATGGCTTAGGAGTTAAAAATTTTTATAATCAGAATTTTTATTCAGTAATAAATTAGTTATTTTTTTCTATAATTTTAATTTATGTAATAAGATAGTTTAAATTTTTATATCTTTTAATTCTATAATTTTTAATTTTTACAAGTTAAATTTCAGCAAGTAGAATTAGATTTTATTTTAATTTTTTTTCGTACTTCAAATCTACTATGTCTGGCTAAGCAATCCCTCTGGGATTTGCGATGAAGCTAGACCATGAATAGAAATCTTCTCCTTTGAATTTTTCTTTTCGAGTTTGTAATTTTAAAGTCCTTCTCCCTTCATCTTTCTTGTCAAGAGACTTGATGGGCTATCGTTGGATCAGAATTCCTTCATAGTCTATACTTGATTCGGTGCAAGAGTGAATGATTGGTAGAAGGCTCACAATTTTCTAAATCGTTTCTTCTCTTTTCTTATGAAAATCTTGATGGGTTATAGTTGGGTCAGAATCCCTTCATGGCCTATACTTGGACAACACAAGAGAAGTAAAGAAAGGAAAAGTCTCTTAATTAGGATGAAAATAAAATGCTTGATGGATCATAGTTGAGTTAAATCTCTTCATGATCCATACTTGATCATGTTTTACACCTTAATCAAGGGACATTATAAGAGAAATCATATGAAGGCTCTCTAATTCATTGGTCTGATGGATTCAAAAGTCCTAGATCTTTTAGATAATTTACCTTTTATATTTGATTAGTTTACTGCTTAAGTAATTTGTAATTCAACAAACAATCTCTCCTCTTTTTCTTTAAAGCTTGCCTGAGTAAGTATTTGAATACAGTTTAAAATTCAATTTCTCGTGGGATCGACTCATACTCGTCAGATGTGCTACATTACACACCATGCGCTTGCGATAAATTTAAGACACATCATTAGATAAGTTAAGATGTGTTGGGGTCTCCCTGTTATTTTTCTTAGACACCAATGAATTGGCCAGGTCAAACAATGGAATCAATTAAGAAATCATCATCTATATACTTACTTTAGATACTAAATTGATTGATTAGAATTGATCAGGTTAGCCTATTGACCTAGACTCGAACTACTGAGCTAAATTAGATCTTAAGTTGATCGATAATATGTAACTATAAATCGATCTGATCAAATTCAACTATTTGGATTGGTCATGAGCACATTTGATCCCATCATAACCAATATTTGATTCAGTTTGATCAACCGCTCAAACTAGACCTAATTGAGCTACCTACACCCTTAACCCATGTATTATGAAATTGACTTAGATCTTCAATTTTTAATTTTTAAATCTTTTTAATTTTATATCTTAATTTTTAATTAAGTCCATGGGTCTAATCATATGTCTAAACAATTTAGATCAACAATGCATCACATGCAAAATTTTTTGCTCACCCTCAAGTCGACTCACCTTAGACTCCAGTTGACTCATCACAATAAGTTGACTCAAGTCTAAAACCGAGCCCGCTCCCTATGATGAACAGAGAACCCATTTGCCATAGTTCGCTAAACCAAGTTGGCTTGTCTGTAAACCAAGCTGATTCCATAGGATCTCAAGTCGACTCTGATGAAAAGGAGTCAACTCGCCAGGGGCTCAAGTCGGCTCGAAAAAGAAGCGAGTCAACTCGACGAGCGTATCAGGAATGAGTTTCATAAAGTTTTATGATCCATGCATAATAAAAAATTTTAATTTAAAAATTAAAATAATTTTAAAGTCTAAACAACTTAATTATGCATCAAAATATAGGATTTTTGGATCTAAGATTTTATAGAAAATTAAGTTTTTCCTTTTGCTGTTCTTCTTTATGGAATGTAATCACACAGTACCCCTACACGTCATAAAAGTATCCTTTGATTGGACAAGAGAGGGACTTTAATCGCTGCTTCCTCTTATGATCGGATGGTCTAGTGATAAATCTAATTGGAGTACTTGGCTACTTAGACTTTAAACTAGATCTACGCATATATCTCATATATCAAAACAGATATAATCTAAAAACATGCTTGCGATCAAATCTAAACTATTTTTAGATCTATTTAAACATGTTGAAAATTAGATCTAATCTAATATTATTAGATCTAATCACTACTTTAGATGATATTTGAATCAGATCTGATCTAATCTAGATTTATGATCCATACAACTTGGCTCTGATACCAGTTGAAGGATTGTATTACGCACCAGATCGGTTGGGATTAGAGACAGTGGATTTCAAAATTTTTTTGATCCGATCTGGCATGTGATGCATAGATTTAAATCAGATTTATTAACCATTTATATTAGCATATAAGAAAGAAGAGAAATGTGATAATGTTAATCACCTTGTGCTGGTAGAAGGACATCGCAGTCTGATAATCATTGGATTTGAAGTTTGCTGTTGAGCCGCATACTTATCCAGCCTCTATAGGTATCTACTCAAATCTAATCTGTGATGCTTTCTCCTTCTTCAATTCATCTACTCCTAGACAGATCTGCAAGCTCCTTGATTAGATTCAAATCTGATCTTTGACAAGGCTCCGATCGATGCTTGATCACAGTCTTCTCACTCCTTGCACAGATCTGATGTCTTTTCACACTTCAAATCCACCAGATGGTCTGTCCAACACACTTGGACATGGAAGAGCTTCAGATATCAGAGAGTGGAGAGGGAGTTGGCATGGAGAGAATGGGAGGAGGCGATGGAATTTTTTTCTCATAAAAAAATATCTCCTGTGATGGATAATGCCCTATTTATCTTTTAATCTGATCGAATCAGATGCTTAAAATAGAAGGACTCTTCTGTTCCCGCCCCATCTGATTTTCGCCCACATCTTGTCATAGAAGACTAACGAGAAAAGCTAGTTGGCATGGAGAAAGGATAGGATGGTTATCGTCCCATTCAAACTCCTCTATTTCGAATTCAAACAATTCAAATTTTGAACCAACCTTGAATTCAAATGAGATCATATCTCTTATACATCCTTATCTATTAGTGGATGAGGCTTGTCCCACTCCCTCTCTCTTATCTGAATTTGGGTGACACACATGGATCAAATCCATGTGGTCGCACATCCCTTCCATTGGCGAGAATAATTGGGTGGCGCCAATACTTGGTGGCCCCACAAACCTAAGCTGATTAGGTCATGAATTGAACCTGGGCTAACCAACATTTGGAACCCAATTCAAACTTGTTTCTATTTGGTTAAATCCTATCTAATAGAGAACCCAAATCAAGTAGAAGAAAATGAGTTTAACCATGTGCTAGCATGGCTTCCTTAAACCTAAAACTAGGACTTAATTAATTCTAACCCAATTAGACTACACTTAGCCCAATTGTGCAATCGAAGATCAAAATCTTTGTCTGTGTGATCTCACAGGTCCAATTCTGTCTGGTAGTGAGATATGTTATGATTTCTATCAGCAACATCATCGAAACTCTTTTCGATGGATCGAAACTCTTTCCAATTCAGTCAATTAAGAATCATTGATCATCAAAATAATTCTTAATTAGTCTCATAATCCACCAGTGACATCTAGCAGCATGTGGTGACAATCCAGTAGAACTGAAGAATAAATTTTTAGGTACATTTATCATGTGATCTAGTTCTTCTATCGTAAGTTCTGACAGGACTAAGATCAAAATTAACTCATCAAACCTCATTCCTGTCATATGATAGAATCAATCGATTTGAGTCTGATGTGAAATCTAATATAAATATCTTTCTATCTTTCACACTGTCATGACTATAAACTTTAGGACTCAATCTCATAATCTTCATAGAACTACTCCTTTATCGAGATCGATAGATTCCATCTTGGTGTAATCTAATTTCTATAATGAACATCTACACCTCAAGACTCCGTATGGCTAGGAGATTGAGTTATGACGTAGTCAAACTATAGTATCCTCAAGATAAATGGCTGATGCACCTCAGGTCAGAAAACTAAATACACAACCATAGCTATGAACATATCACTGATGAGAAGGTGATATTCTTATGATTGTTCGTGATTGATCACTCTCAGTATTCTTATTCTTAACAAATACCCATACTTTCGCTCCAGTATCTCTACACCATAGATTCAAGACTCACCTATCCGAAAAAAATAATCATACACCAATCTTTCAGATCGATCACCGTCTCCATGATATTCCTACGATCAGAAGTAATTTATGAGTTAACTATAATAATACATGTCTCAAATTTTCAACTCTTAAGAATATGTGTTATCATACCTATTAATCCAATGGATGATTCACAGACACAATTAAACATAATGTGAATGAAAATAATCTAATTTTATTAATATAAAAATCAATTTTATAAATTATGCCTTAAAAAAATTTTATAAGTATCACTCAATTTGGTTTCTAGGGCATACATCCAACAGTTAGATGCATGTTGAAGAGTAAGAAGATGCCGAAAGAATTTTAGGCTGAAGCTGTTTCATATGTCGTTTATCTTTCTAACTGTTATTAATAAGTGATATATTTTTTATTTATTAAAAATATTTTTGATAATTTATGGTGCTAACATCTTCTTAAAAATCTAATTTCATGAATAAATTAGATTGTCTTGCAAAAATAAATAATTTTAAAAAAATATAAAATTAGAGCATATTTATAAAAAATAAATATTGATTTAATTTAATTGAAAATCTAATATCAAAATATTAAAAAATTAATAAAGAATTTAATGCATATTTTTTTTAATTTTTTCAGATAAAAATTAGAGCGAAAAACAAGTGAAAATATCTTAAAAAATAAATTTTATTACCTTCGATGCACGGTGGACTGACCGATCGGTCCACAGAGTTAGGATGTGGTCCATCGAAAATAATATGCGGTCCACAGGTGATTTATATCACAAATTGACATAAAAAGTATCAATTAATATCTAAATTATCTAACTTTATTAGAAAATTGATACTTGTTATTATATTTTGCAGAAGAAGAGGTCATCAATAGAAAGAACAAGAAAAGAGGATTCCAACGGCGTAAATTTTATGCAAAACGGAGTTAAATTGACCCAAGAATTGAAGAATGAAGAAAGAAGACTTAATTGGATCAAACTCGAATCAAATCAGGTCAAAATTGATCAAAAATCAACTGATTTGGTGATCTGGTTAGCCGCCTGGTCCACAGCAACAGGCGCCTGGACCATGGACCCATCGGCGCACCATAAACCAGCCAATCAGTGAGTCTCAGCTCACCGCAATGCATCGCGAGCCCGATCCACGCGTGTGGTCCAGGGCTCATGAGGAGAGAGAAGAAGGTCCGAAGGGCAACCTGGTAACTTCACATCACTCGATGGTCCGATCTTCTCTGATCAAGATCCAACGCTCCATATTTTTGCACCATCGGACGGCCACCATCGCAGCCGGTCAAGATCCAACCGTAATCAAGGCAATTGCAAGAATCAATAAACATTAGGACAACACGGGATCCTTCTGCAGCGCGATCCAACGGACGAAATCTTCCAGTGCCTTGATCGGACGGTCCGCGACGCATCCGACCTGATCCCATCTCTGCAGCATAATCCAATGGCAGCGCTTCACCCAGATCGTGATCCGACGGCCCAGAATCGCTTCCGGCTTGATTTATTAGATGAATTGGGTCCTTTAGATGAAGATCGGATGGCTGAAACAATTTTTAGGATTTCTTGATGGATTTAAGTACTTTTTGAGCGAGATTTGAGTCCCTAAACCCCCCTAACAGCCTTTTAAAACCTCTTAGTCCCACATCTAAAGTTTTGAAAACCTTATAACCCCCAAATGCCTATAAAAAGCCCCCAAAGGCCCTTGTTTTAATGGATCTGGCCTTCCGATCAAGCTTGTAACCCTAGATAGTGGGGTTTTTAGCTTTCTTCTCAAGCCTCGAGCTTTGAGATTTTTGTAATAATTTTTTTTTACATAAAATCTTATTTTTATGCAATTTTATCTCTTTACATTATGCAATTTATTTTTCTTGCAATTAGGATAGTTTAATTTATGCAATTTAATTTTATGCAATTAGGTTAGTTTAAATTATACAGTTTAAATTTATGCAATTAGGATAGTTTAATTTATGAAATTAGGATAGTTTATTTTTCTGCATTTAAATTTTGCAAGTAGATTTAGATCATGTCTAGCTAAGCATCCCTTCTAGGGTTTGCGATGAAGCTAGATCATAAGTAGGGGTTTTACATAGGGTTCTTTCTTTTTCTTAGGATTTCTTTTTCTTCCTCTTTTGCCAAGAATTTTTGATGAACTACAGTTGGGTCAGAGTCCCTTCATAGTTCATGCTTGATTCAGT
This sequence comes from Elaeis guineensis, assembly GCF_000442705.2. Classification (NCBI taxonomy): domain Eukaryota; kingdom Viridiplantae; phylum Streptophyta; class Magnoliopsida; order Arecales; family Arecaceae; genus Elaeis; species Elaeis guineensis. The sequence continues at coordinate 2,803,601 of NC_026003.2, forward strand.
GCATAGGAGGAGAAAATCCTAAGGGATCCTAGTTACTACTCCCCTGTAAAGAATCTTGATGGGTTATCGTTGGGCCTTAGTCCCTTCATAATCTATGCTTGGGAAAGATAAGAGGAGTAGTTGTTAGGATCAATAAGAAAAATTCTAGGTAGAATTTCCTAATCTAGATCTAGTGGATTCAAAAACCCTAGATCCTTAGTCTTATTGTCTTTAGCAAACAACTTTCGATTTTCGATTTTCATTAAAGCTCGCTTGAGCATAGATTTGAAAATCATTTTTAAACCAAGTCTCTGTGGGATCGATCCGTACTCGCTGGTCGTGCTACTCTACACACTGTGCGCTTGCAGTTTTATTTACAAATTTTAAGATTTGCACATCAAGTTTTTGACGCCGTTACCGGGGATTTGGCATTTTAAATTATTTTTAAATATTTGTTCTTCGTGCTTTATAACTCTCTTTCTTTTTTCTTTAGGTTTCTAGATTTAGTTGGTGATTGCTGAAAAACTCAGGTACGCTTCTAATTTCTCTTTTATTATTTTTAGTTAATTACTTTTCCTTTTAGACCTAATCATTTGAATTTACTTAATCACAAAAAAAAAAAAACAAAACAAAAGATATTTCATAATCGTGAAGTAAAATATTAAAATAAAAAAAATTCTAAATTAAAATCTTTTACATTCTTGGTCATCTTGTTTATTTGCATTTGCATTTTCATAATTAATCTAAGGGCATCAACCCATTAACAAGATAAGGTGGGGATTTTATTACCCTTCCTTAGCCCAAAAACTATCTCCATCATATTGCATTACCTAGACCTTTAATCTTAAAATCAATTAGACGTCAACCTTAAAGAATTCGAGCTCAATAGGACAAGGAACCCTAAGAGTTCTACCAAGTTTGAGTTGTTTGATTAGTTGGTGTCTAGGCAAGTCCCTGAGGGTGGTTTGTTAAATTGGTTCAGTTGCTGGCCTGGCCAACTCGTTTGGTGTCTAGAAAGGCAACGATGAGTAAACCTCCCACCTCTTATACTTACCTGGCTAACTAGTTGATCAATCTCCACTTGGAAGGCTTGAAGGGTCATCTTGGAACAGTTAGGAGCTGTCTAGATTTAGGTTAACTCTAGGATAGATTGAGTTTAATTTATTATTTCACTTGTTTGAAAAATAAAAAAAAAATTTATTAAAATTTAAATTAATTTGGTTACTTTTCTTTAGATTTAGGACTCCTTAGGATCTTTTCTTTAGAACTTTTTCTCTTTTCTTTCTTTTTCTTATACATAAAAATTTTTATAAAAAAAAATTATATAAACATCGAGAACCGTACACCTCGTGTGTGGAGAAGAGTGTCAGGTCGTCTAGTTAGAATTGAGTCAATTCCTGTTGTTCCAATGGCTGAACCAATCCAACCCATGACCCTTAAGGATTTGTGTTATCCAGTTGGCTCCATCCAACCATCTTGTATCAGGTTGCCACAATCCACAGCTAACAATTTTGAAATCAAACCTCAAATCATAAATATGCTTCTAAAATTCACAGGATTAGAGGATGCTTATATATTTATTAGAGAATTTGAGGAGGTATGTACAACCATGAAACTGCAATTAACAGAGGATGAGATCAAACTTAGATTAATCAACTTTGCCCTTAAGGATGATGCTAAGAAGTGGCTTTATAGTCTGCCAAACCATTCTGTCACTACCTGGGAGGGCTTTGTGAGAATATTTTTGAAAAAGTATTTCCCCCATCATAAAACAGCTAGGATTAGGAATGAAATAAATCAATTTTACCAACTAGCTGGTGAATCATTTTGGAAGTACTTTGATCGTTTCAAGAATCTTTTGACCCAATGCCCACACCATGGAATAGAAACTTGGAGACTATGCCAGATCATCTATGAGGGGTTAGATTCAAACTCAAGAACCATGCTAGAGTCTATGTGCCAAGGCTAATTTATGGACAAAGAAACTACTGAAGCTTGGCAATTCTTAGAAGACCTAGCCGAGAAAAATTTACAGTGGGAAACAACAGGGAACCTGATAAAGCTACACCTTCAAGAGGAGGAATGCATCAAATTCAACCAACCCTAGCATCAGAGGCCAAGATTGCAACCTTAACACGTAGATTGGAAGCCTTAGAATTACAGAGACCAGCCAATGTAAATCAAATATCTGCACCCATGTGTAAAGGGTGCAATGCACCAGACCATGTCTTAGAAGAATGTTCCTACTCGAATGAGTGTGCACAGGTGAATGCCACCTATCAAGGACCATTGAACAATCCTTATGCACCCACATATAACCCAGGTTGGAGGAATCACCCGAATTTCTCATGGTCTCAGAATCCTAATGTAGGCAATCCAAATTTCAATCAGCAAAATCTAAGGTCCAACCCAGTGATGAACAACCCGCCAGGCTTCCATGATAATGACAAGAAAATTACCTCTTTAGAGAAAAGCCTAGAAGCCATGATGAAGACACATACCAGCTTTATACAAACCACGGGTCAATTCATAAATAATAACACCCAAGCTATAGCCCGTCTGGAAATGCAAGTAAGTCAGCTGGCTTCGACCATTAGTGAACGAGAACATGGTAGGTTACCTAGCCAACCTGAGCCAAATCCTAGGAACCAAAATGGTCCACGACCCCAACAAGAAAATCAAGTTAATGGTGTAAATGCCATTCATACCTTAAGATCGAGAAAACAAATAGACAATAAGGTAGTTGCACTTGATGATATAGAGGACTCATCTGCCGAGTCACCTTCTAAAACTACTACCTTTCAACCTCAAGCACCAGAAACTAAAAATTCACCTAGTCCAGTACTTAAAAGTCCTAGAGCTCCTTTTCCAAACAGACTGAAATCCAATAAATCTGAACATTTAGACAAAATTTTAGAGGTATTTAAACAAGTCCAAGTTAATATTCCTCTTTTAGATATAATCCATCAGGTTCCAACTTATGCCAAATTTTTAAAAGATCTTTGCACTAGGAAAAGAACCACTAATGTACCAAAGAAAGCATTTTTGACTGCAAGTGTCAGTTCATACCTATCTAGCCATGTGCCAATTAAATATAAGGACCCTGGAGCTCCAACAATTTCTTGTGTTATTGGAGAAACCAATATAAAAAAGGCCTTGCTAGATCTAGGAGCTAGTGTGAATATCCTTCCATATTCGGTGTATGAGCAACTAGGATTAGAAAATTTTCAACCTACTGGGATCACATTACAGTTAGCCGATAGATCTCTCAGGATCCCTAAGGGAATGGTCGAGGATGTTCTGATAAAGGTTGAAAATTTTATTTTTCCTGTAGATTTTATTGTTTTAGAGACTGAGCCAGTTGCGAATCCTAAAGGACATATACCTGTCATTTTAGGAAGACCATTCTTAGCTACGGCCAATGCTGAAATCAATTGTCAAAATGGTCTAATGAAGTTATCCTTTGGGAATATGATCATTGAGCTTAATGTTTTTAACTTAGAACAGGAATCCTCTTCTCATGCTGATGTCAATGTAGTCCAAGATGGTATTTATGAATCCATTGACATTAGTGATGATGAAGTCGACCTAGAGTCTAACCCCTGGTTAATCCATGAGTCTGAGGATGTCAATGAAATACTTAAAGAAAATCAGATTAATCAGGAATCGACACTTCCTACTGAACCAATCATTGAGATGGTGAAATCATCACCTAAACCATCGATAGAGGAAGCACTCATTTTAGAACTGAAACCCCTCCTAGAACATCTCAAGTATGCATATCTAGGATCCAAAGAAACTTTGCCTGTAATTATTGCATCAGACCTAGATCCCAAGCAAGAGGAGGAGTTAGTGTCAGTTCTAAAAGCAAATCAAGAAGCAATAGGTTGGACCATAGCAGATATCAAAAGAATAAGCCCTTCTATAGTTCAACATAGAATATACTTAGAGGAAGAGGCTAAACCAACAAGAGAAGCCCAAAGAAGGCTTAATCCAGCTATGAAGGATGTAGTTAAAAAGGAGATTCTGAAACTCCTAGATAGTGGAATAATTTATCCTATTTCTAATAGCTCTTGGGTAAGCCCAGTTCAGGTAGTACCCAAAAAATCTGGGGTAACAGTGGTCCAAAATGATGCAAACGAACTTATCCCAACTAGGACCCAAACGGGATGGAGGGTCTGTATAGACTATAGAAAGTTGAATGCTGCGACAAGGAAAGATCACTTTCCTTTGCCATTTATTGATCAAATGTTGGAAAGACTAGCCGGACAAGAGTTTTACTGTTTTCTTGATGGATACTCCAGTTACAACCAGATCCCCATAGCCGCTGAAGATCAAGAAAAGACTACATTTACCTATCCATTTGGTACTTTTGCCTATAGACGAATGCCCTTTGGACTATGTAATGCACCGGCAACCTTCCAGAGATGCATGATCAGCATGTTTTCAGATATGATAGAACGATATCTAAAAATTTTTATGGATGACTTTTCTGTTTTTGGCCTAATCTTCTCTGAGTGTCTGAATCACCTGCAATTAGTTCTAGAACGATGTAAGGAGAAGCACTTAGTTCTCAACTAGAAAAAATGTCAGTTTATGATCAAACAGGGAATAGTTCTTGGCCATATCATTTCTAAAAAGGGGATTGAAGTAGACAAGGCCAAAATAGATCTAATTGCAAATCTTCCACCACCTAAATCTGTGAAAGAAATACGTTCATTTTTAGGTCATGCTGGATTCTATAGAAGGTTTATTGCCAACTTTAGCAAAGTAGCACGTCCACTGACTAATCTTTTGGCAAAGGATACCAAATTTGAATTTACTCATGAGTGCTTGGAATCTTTTGAATTTCTAAAAAAATACTTGTATCAGCTCCAATCATTCATCCTCCTGTCTGGTCTGAACCATTTGAATTAATGTGTGATGCGTCCGATCATATTGTGGGTGCAATCTCAGGTCAATGGATAAATAAGCTGCCTAGAGTGATATATTATGCAAGTAAAATCTTAAATGATGCGCAGCTTAGCTACACCACAACTGAGAAGGAGTTTCTTGCCGTTGTCTTTGCTTTAGAGAAATTTAGATCTTATTTAGTTGGGACCCACACCATTGTTTACACCGATCACTCAGCCATTAGACATCTCCTAGCAAAGAAGGATGCCAAGGCACGCTTAATCAGATGGATTTTGCTCCTTCAAAAATTTGACCTAGAAATTAGGGACAAGAAAGGCACTGAGAACGTTGTAGCAAATCATTTGTCCCGAATTCCAGTCGCACCATCTAGTGAACCACCCATCAATGAATCTTTCCCAGATGAGCAACTCATGTCTGTGTCTACTGAACCTTGATTTGCTGATATTGTAAATTATTTAGCCATAGGTAAGATACCTTCTCATTGGACTAAGCAGGATAAATATAAATTCTTTGTCCAAGTGAAGTATTTCATTTGGGATGATCCTTATCTTTTTAAACAATGTCCTGATCAAATTATTAGAAGGTGTATCCCAGATAACGAAGTCATGAATATTTTATCTTTTTGTCATGATCAAGCATGTGGGGGTCACTTCACGTCTAAGAAAACTGCTGCTAAGGTTCTCCAATGTGGTTTTTATTGGCCCAATTTGTTTAAGGATGCTCATGAATATTGTAAAAGTTGTGCTCAATGTCAGAAAATGGGTCGAATCACCAAGCGACACATGATGCCACTCAATCCAATCTTGGTAGTTGAAGTTTTTGATGTTTGGGGGATCGATTTCATGGGACCATTTCTAAATTTCTTTAGAAATGAATATATTCTAGTAGCAGTTGATTATGTTTCAAAATGGATAGAAGCAATTGTATGTAGAACACCCGATAGCAAAATGGTCATTAAGTTTCTTAAAGAAAATATTCTCTCCCGTTTCGGTATTCCTAGGGCAATCATTAGTGATCGGGGAACCCATTTTTGTAACCGACCTTTTGCAACATTGATGAAAAAGTATAATGTCACCCACAAATTGGCCACACCATATCATCCTCAAACTAGTGGGCAAGTTGAAGTGTCAAACCGACAAATCAAACAGATCTTGGAAAAAATGTTAGTGCCAATAGAAATGATTGGTCTTTGAAATTAATTGATGCACTTTGGGCATACCGAACCACTTTCAAGACCAATCTAGGAATGTCTCCTTATAGGATTGTGTTTGGTAAACCATGTCACTTGCCTATTGAGATAGAACACAAAGCCATGTGGGCCATCAAACAACTAAATACAAATTTGAACGACGCTGGAAACCATAGGAAGCTTCAGTTGAATGAATTAGAAGAACTTAGAAATGAAGCCTATGAAAATGCAAGGATATATAGGGAACGAACCAAAGCATTTCATGATCAATCAATTATGAGAAAAACTTTCAATATCGGACAAAAGGTGCTCTTATATAACTCTAGATTACATCTGTTTTCAGGAAAGCTTAGGTCTAGATGGACAGGATCATTTTTAGTAAAGGAAGTCTTTTCACACGGAGCTGTTGAGATAGAAAACCCAAGTAATGGTGTTATCTTTAAAGTTAATGGTCAACGATTAAAAACCATTCTTGGAATTACCTGTCGAGACTGTTGAAGATGCCATGGTTCTTTATGAACCAACTTATTCTGATTAAATTACTTCGAGGTTTGGTCTGGCTGAAGACATAAAACTTAGCGCTTCTCGGAGGCAACCCAGCTTATTTAATTTCTAATATTTTTTTTTTTATTTCAGTTTGCTTAGGATAAATAAATTAGATAAACTCCATTGGGGATAATGTCGGTCAAGTTGGGGGGAGAGCTTGAACAAATCAGGTGTTATCATTTCTTTTTTCTTCCACTATGAGTTATTTCTTGCATTTAATATATTAAAAAAAAAAATTAAAATAAATTAATCTAGAAAGAAATAAGAGTAAGTTAGAAAGTATTTGCTAATAAATGTAGTGAGTCACGGAGAAGATTAGCTGGTTAGACTCTTGTGGCCTAGGTCATTTAAAGACTATTAGCACTTCCAATTGCACATGCACACTAACAAGGTAAAGTAGGTATTAATTGTAAGGCCAATTAAGAATTTGAGTATTATTTAAATTAGATAATTTTCTCTACACCCCAATTGAAGAAATTTGAATTTAAGGAAAGAGCTACCTGCCTGAAATAAAATGCAAAACACAGAGTAAATGTGGATTGCCCTAAGCCTAGTAACCGGGTCTCTTCACCTAAGTCAAGTATTGAGATTCGCGTCAAACGGTGGTGGGAGGCCAGGATGCTCCAACAAAAAAAAAAAAAAAAAAAAAACAGTGTGAAAGCTACCTTAGTTCTTTGTTTAATCTGGGGTGTATAGAAAATTAATCGAACTAAGTTATGAAAAATGATACAATTGGCCTGTACAAGTTAATACTGAAATACTAAGTTAGTTATCACTCACACAAGTGCTATAAAACTTTAAGTGTACTCTAAGAAGCTTCTAAGTAGACTGACTATCGATTCTAATTCGAAGCTCATTACTTAGTAATACTAGAAAACTTCTTGAATTTTGATCTTAAATTAATTTGCAAAGGAAGGATCTTTTTGGAATATGATCTATTTTGGTACATTGCTAAGGGATTAGCAATGATTAAGTTGGGGGGTGTGATTTATGTCACAAATTAAACATAAAAAGTATCAATTAATATCTAAATTATCTAACTTTATTAGGAAATTGATTATTTTTATTATATTTGTAGAAGAAGAGGTCATCAATAGAAAGAACAAGGAAAAGAGGATTCCAACGGTACAAATTTACGCCAAAACGGAAGTTAAATTGACCCAGAATTGAAGAATGAAGAAAGAAGACTCAATTGGGTCAAACCCGAGTCAAATCAGGTCAAAATTGGTCAAAAATCAACTGATTTGGTGATCTGGTTAGCCGCCTGGTCCACAGCAACAGGTGCCTGGACCATGGACCCATCGGCGCACCATAAACCAGCCAATCAGCGAGTCTCGGCTCACCGCAACGCATCGCGAGCCCGATCCACGTGCGCGGTCCAGGGCTCATGAGGAGAGAGAAGAAGGTCCGAAGGGCAACCTGGTAACTTCACATCACTCGATGGTCCGATCTTCTCTGATCAAGATCCAACGCTCCATATTTTTGCGCATCGGACGGCCACCATCGCAGCCGGTCAAGATCCAACCGTAATCAAGGCAATTGCAAGAATCAATAAACACTAGGACAACACGGGATCCTTCTGCAGCGCGATCCAACGGACGAAATCTTCCAGCGCCTTGATCGGACGGTCTGCGATGCATCCGACCTGATCCCATCTCTGCAGCATCCAACGGCAGCTTCCAGATCGTGATCCGACGGCCCAGAATCACTCCCGGCTTGATTTATTAGATGAATTGGGTCCTTTAGATGAAGATCGGACGGCTGAAATAATTTCTAGGGTTTCTTGATGGATTTAAGTGCTTTTTGAGCGAGATTTGAGCCCTAAACCCCTAACAGCCCTCTAAAATCTCTTAGTCCCACATCTAAAGTTTTGAAAACTTATAACCCCCAAATGCCTATAAAAAGCCCCAAAGGCCCTTTTTAAGGATTCTTTCCTTCCGATCAAGCTTGTAACCCTAGATAGTGGGGTTTTTAGCTTTCTTCTCAAGCCTCGAGCTTTGAATTTTGTAATAAATTTTTTTTATATAAATCTTATTTTTATGCAATTTTATCTCTTTACATTATGCAATTTATTTTTCTTGCAATTAGGATAGTTTAATTTATGCAATTTAATTTTATGCAATTAGGTTAGTTTAAATTATGCAGTTTAAATTTATGCAATTAGGATAGTTTAATTTATGAAATTAGGGTAGTTTATTTTTCTGCATTTAAATTTTGTAAGTAGATTTAGATCATGTCTAGCTGGCATCCCTTCTAGGGTTTGCGATGAAGCTAGATCATGAGTAGGGGTTTTACATAGGGTTCTTTCTTTTTCTTAGGGTTTCTTTTTCTTCTCTTTTATCAAGAATTTTTGATGAACTATAGTTGGGTCAGAGTCCCTTCATAGTTCATGCTTGATTCAGTGCATAGGAGGAGAAAACCCTAAGATCCTAGTTACTACTCCCCTGTAAAGAATCTTGATGGGTTATCATTGGGCCTTAGTCCCTTCATAATCTATGCTTGGGAAAGACAAGAGGAGTAGTCGTTAGGATCAATAAAAAAATTCTAGGTAGAATTCCCTAATCTAGATCTAGTGGATTCAAAAACCTAGATCCTTAGTCTTATTGTCTTTAGCAAACAACTTTCGATTTTCGATTTTCGTTAAAGCTCGCTTGAGCATAGATTTGAAAATCATTTTTAAACCAAGTCTCTGTGGGTTTGACCCGTGCTCGCTGGTCGTGCTACTCTGCACACTGTGCGCTTGCGGTTTTATTTACAAATTTTAAGATTTGCACATCAGTGGGGCTGTCTGCTAGAAGAGTTCCAAGCAGCACATAATGGCTGATTCAGTTTGCGAGGCAGAGTATATCGCTGCATCAGATGCTGCCAAAGAAGCGGTGTGGCTGAGAAAATTCATCATCGAGCTCGGAGTAGCACCTCCCTTGTTGGTCCATTCTGCTCTACTGTGACAGCTCTGGAGCCATTGCTCAGGCGAAGGAACCGAAGGCACACCAACGGACGAAGCATATTCTAACGCCGCTACCATCTCATCCAGAAAATCGTGGATCAAGGTGACATCGACCTTCGAAAGATCGACAAAAAGGAAAACTTGGCCGACCCATTCACTGAAGCCATTACGATGAAGGAGTTCGATGACTTCAAGTCGAAGATGGGTATTAGATACTACACCGATTAGCTTTAGGCCAAGTGGAGATTGTTGGGAATAGTGTCCCAAAGCCAATCGTCAGCCTGTTGATGATTGTGCTCTTTCTTGTATTAGTATATAAATTATAAAAATAAAAGTTATTTTAGTATTTTTCATCACAAATTATTTCATCTTCTAACGAACTCCTGTATTGTGGTGAAGTCCTTAGGACTATTTAGACTCGACGAAGGAGGATTTGTCGTTTAGTCCTTAACCTGTTCGCGACCAAATGATACGTTGTTACCAAGGATAACGATGTTATCAAGCATAGGTCGTTGTGTGCCATATGGTTGGTTGTCCTCTTAACCAAGGAGTGTGGAGACATGGTATGGCATACAGGTGAGATGTAAAGGTACATCTGCACTGAATGTGATCGATTCCGGAGTTATTTCTACTGTCAAATTTGCTCTGATGGGATATGGGTATAAATGTCCCCGACCTGAGACCGCCATGGTGACTTGCAAGCAACTCACTACACTTAGGCACTAGACTATCTGAATTTCTAATTCAGTGACGGAAGGATGCTGGGTGTAGTCAAGTACTTGACTTGTCGGTGTGTGTGTCAAGATGGGATTGACCACTCCAGTTCAGGAGCTGTGTACAGTCATGTTTTAATTTAGCAAAATCTTGATCAGGGTAGTCCCTAGTGAGGAGTCACAGGACTGTTGGAGTTGAGCGCGATTCGGATGATCTAATCAGGGTTGACAGTTTAACCCTGAGTCATCCTAAACACAAAGGGTCAAAAGGATGAATTATATAGTAACCATATTCACGTAGGTTCTGAATGTTGCGATTGTGACTATTCGACCTATTGAATGTCGGATACCATTACTAGATGGTCACTTCGATTAGTACAGGAATTGGTTCCTGTGCTACCGGCTTAGGTTCGAACCTGCGGGTCACACACATTAGAGGTTTCTATCTGATCTGATGGCTGATGAAAAATCCTAATGCTCGTGGACTATGAGTCCTACATGTCTAAAACTCTATGATCAAGAATCAGATTCTCTGATCACGAGTATCACATATTTTTGGGTACCGGGGTCAAGAGTCTTACTGGTTTGGGACTTTTTGATCAGGATTTCATATCGATGGACTCTGATGTCCAATTGCCCATCGAATTTGGACTCAGTATTTATGAGAAGTTTAATTAGTAATTTGATCACTAATTACTCAATTTGATTGAGTAATTATTTTGAATCAAGTCCAATTGAATTGGATTTAGTTGGATTTGATCCGATTAGTTAAGTGTTGACCTAATCGCTAAGGTGTTTTGGTCACTGATTTGATCAGGAGTTGGGCTTAGTCAATTTCTGATTTGATTAGAATTTTATTGAGCTTAATTAAGCCTAATTGTGTTGGATTTAATTTAGTGTAATTGTGTCTAACCTATTTTAAATAAGGTTGGTTCAATTGGATTTCAAACCACCTTGACTAATCTCCTTGCGCCACCTCACTTCACATGCTCCCATTTGAATTCACGAGAAATGAGTTCTCATGAATTTTCTCCCACACAGAAGCCATCTCACACCCTTCTTTGTGTTCCATTTTGAATGGATAAAGATGAGATTGGTTGGCCATTCAAATTCAAAAGATGTTTGAATTTGAATGGATAACAAATCTCTGCGCCCACCCTTTATTTCGTGCACTACTTCTTCCACACGAGAAAAGGTTTCTCATGAAAATTATGCACGCACAAAGTAGCCACGCTCTCTCTTCTCACACCAAGAGTGGATAAACATGAGTTGGTTGGCATTTGATTCAAATTCGATTTGAATTCAAATGAGCAACCACTTATCTTTATTCTCTCACGCGGAGAAAAAACGCTGCAAAGATGCATTTCTCACTCTTTTTAAAAAGAAGAGAAGATAAGGCATGCACTAATCTGATCCTAGAGAGAAGGGTGGTGTGAGAAAGCTTTCCTATATGAGAAAAGAAAAGAAAAGCGAGAAAAGAAAGAAACAGAGTGGGCGCAAGTTTCTTCGGTGAGTACCTAGGATTTTGGCCTAGGGTTCGGAAGTGAAAAGGTGAGCTACGAGTGTCGTGAGCCACCAAATTTTAGAAAGAGTTTCATCAACCTCTCAATACCTCTACTGATAATTCGAAGCATCCAAAGAGTCGACAGATCAAGATCGAAGGAGTTCGATCAACATCGCCGTCGAAAAGATTCTGCCATGAACTAGCATTCATGAGGAGCCGATCAGATCGAGAGCTTCATGTGGATGATCTGCAGAGGTCAGACATACTGTGTGGCTGATTACGATGATCAGACCCTCCCGACGTGATCAGATTATGGCGATCGACTATCCATACAAAGATAATGTATTCTGAACATATAACAATAAAATATTTACTGTAGAAGTTTGAATTTCAAATTTAAATGTGTTGGTGCAGAATTCCATCGAAGTCAGAGAAGCTAGAGCTGGGATGATCGTGGCGCCACCGAAACCTACAAAGAAGTCTAAACCGGAGTTGGGAGTACTCCGGTAAGACCCTCTGATGCTCAAGTCAGTACTCTGCTTCAACAGAAATGGAGTGCTCGAGCAGAAATTTTGGCAAAGTTTCGAGATAGAGTTACCAGCTTAGAGAAGAACATGTCTGGGGGTTCCTTATATATAGACGGAGGGTGTAACCGACGACAGCGACGTCTGTAACCATCTGGTAGTGGACCACTCAGAGCCGTGTGGAGTTTGTTACGGAGAGTAGTGGCGTCAGGGGTCGTTCAGGGCCACGTGGAGCTTGTTGCGGAGAGTGGAGTGGTTTCCATTGTCGGGACTTGCCAGAGAGTGATGGAGCTGCATGAAATCCGTTGCAGGGAGTAGAGCAGGAGGGCGGCTCTTGTCGTGACTTGTCAGAGAGCTCGGATCCGTCGGCTGGAGCTCGGTTGGGACATCTGATGGAGCAGAATGGCTCTCTATCGTTGGTCTGGGAAGCTTGGATGTCTCCGAAGCTGCTGATGAGGCTACTATCATCGGGTAGCTTAGGCACTGATATACAGGTGGGAGTCACCTGCTGTAGAAGCTCAGATAGAGACTTTCCATTGGCGAAGCCCGATAGGAATCCGATTGCTAGAGAAGTCCGTCTGTGATTCGCCCGATGTGAAAACTCACCTGAAGATGATCCGTTGGGGAAGTTCGATTTTGTGAAGGATCTGATGGAGGGTCGGCTGGTGATGGACTTCGGATGGCATTGGGGGGTTCGGCAGACATAGGAGGCGATCGATCGTTGTAGGAATCCAGCTGCTGGAGCCGATCGTCGTAGAAGCTCATCCAATATCCAACCACTATGAAAGTTCAGTCGAAGTCTGGTTCTTGTAGAAACTGAAAGGAGACCGCTTATTGTAGAAGCTCGGTCGAAGGTCAGTTATCATGGGAGCTCAGAGTAGCGACCTGGCTGATGAGTCCTGTCCCATTGTAGAAGCTCGATCGAAGATCGATTGTCACAAGACCCGACTACGAAGAAGCTCGACTGAAGTCTACCTGTAATGGAAGTTCGGAAGGAATATGTTACAACAGAGGCTCGAATGGGATTTGCTTACAGTAGGTTTCTGAGGTAGGCCGTCCGCTATAAGGGTTCGGAGTATACTACTCGCAGCAGGAGTTCGGGGCAGACCACTCGTGGTGGAAGTTTGGAGTAGGCCGCTCGTGGTAGAAGTTCGGCTATCGCAGGAGCTCGGCTGGAATCCTGAAGGTGGTCGACATCGTAGAAATGTGGAAGGAGCCTGGTTACTGTAGAAATCTCGTTGTCGGAGAAGCTCGGATGCTGACGAGCCGAAAGAAGTTCGGGGTAGTCGATTGCTGTAGAAGGATGGCTAACAGCGAGGCTCAGAGGGCCTTTGGGCGGCCCGATGGGTGAACACTGAGACCCATCGTTGAAGAAGTTCGGACGATCGAGGGAGTTCGGAGAGGTGTCACGTACAAGATCGGGAGCCGAGGAGCCCGAAGGATCAGTCCTCTGCAGACTTCGATCGGGGGGCACTTTTATACCCAACACCGGTCCCCCTACTTCCGAGTTTGGGTTTCGAACGAAGGAAGTACAGAGAATTTCTCACGGTCGAAGCTGCTCTCCTCGATTTTCGTACTCAGTGGTCGTCAGATATTTTGACGCTCGGTACGCTGGTACTGGAGCTTTTTTGGAAAAGGTTTCTTCTTTTTGGGATTTTCCTAGGCATGGCTCTAGGTACGGTGCAATAATTATTTTGTCAGCTGCAGCCATTTTCAACAGCCTGTCAAAGTGAGTGGGACACGCAGCAGGTATAGGCCGGTCAGAGGATCCGCGATCATAACCGCTCCGAGTCCTGTTGCCTATTTAAAACATCTTCCTCCTTAGGGGTTTCACCCTGCCTGAGAGAGTCCTTCGGTCCCTTCTTCTTCTCCGAGAGCTCCATCCTCCTCTAGCATCCTTCTCGACCTTAGGCATCCTCTGGGTCTCCCATCGCCCTTGCCATCCTCCCGCACTCCCCAGGCCAACCTAGGTTAGTCCTAGAACTTCTCGCTATTTTTCTATTTTTTTTTGTGCCCTTTCGTTTAGCTTCTTAAGGGCCTATTCGCTATTTTTCTAATTTTTTTGGGATTTTGTAGCTTTCGTTCGATCCAAATATCTTTCGATATCTTTTCTTCTAGTAGTTCTAGAAGTTCGTCAGCCCCAGTTCCTATAGTACTGTACCGTAGACGAACCCGTAGCTAGGATCGACCTTGTCCGACCTTTGCGTCGGACACCATCCCTAGCTCCTTGACTCCGGATGAACTCTCACTGATAAGGATTCAATATGGAGTTCCTCCGGAGTACGAGCTGGAGCTTCCCGGGCCATCTGACGGGCTAGCGCCCTCCTCCCGGTCGCTTCTGTCTGTACCAGGAGGCCTTCCATGCCGGACTTCGGCTCCCGCTGCCGCCTTTGTTGTTGCTCTCTTTCATTTTCTGAACATTTCTCTAGCTTCCGTTGTGCGAACTCCTTTAGATTTTTGATAGGGTTTCTTTCCCTTTGTAGCTTAGTCAAAGTTCGGTCGACTATTTTTTGTTTAGGAGCTTCTACACCTTCAAACGTCATCCCTCGGCAAGGGATTGGTGGTACTTCTCCCCCAGTTCGGTAGAAAGGGGTTGCTAAAAGGTGCCCCTCTTCCATCCATAACTGGAAGGAGAGGTTCTTCTGTCCGATGCCCAACCTTGGAGCTAGGGTTACCCCTTGGGGTTCTCTGAGGGATTCTGCCCGTCGAGCCTCTAGCCTGGAAAGGGACGACCTTGAGGCCTCAAAAAAGCTCGAGGCCTATCGAGCCCCCCTCTCCCGAACTTTTGAGGGAGCAACTTTTGTTCACGTCGCCTGAGCCCCCTTAACCCTGTCGGTACCTCTCCCTTTTTTGTCTCCTCTTTTCTTCTTCTCTCCTTTTTATAGTACTTCCCCTTCTTCTTATTCCATCTCAAAGCCATGATGATCTTCTTTTATTGCAGACATGGATGCAAGCGTGGCTCGGAGGTTAGCCCAGGGTCTCAAGACCCACAAGAGAAAGG
>NC_026003.2:2819017-2899017 GCF_000442705.2 Elaeis guineensis
GTGCAAATTCATTTTTGACAATTTTGGGGTATCACATACTATTTACTACATGCTTCTCCTGCTCTCAGAAACAAAAAGTAAATGTAAATGCACTAAACAGGAGTATACCAAAGCAATGATATGTGATTTGCATCATTCACTTGATAGAATATATAATGGTAAGAAAGCTTAGCCTGTCTCACATTGCTCTCGCAAATATTATAAAACTATATAGCTGATTTTAAGGTAATCTAAGATGGAGTTAGAGGAGCGACGGTGATAAAGAATTTTTATGTATATGCAAAAAATACTATAATAAAAACTAACAGAATCCCTGTTTCATATATTTTGAGCATTTGCTTTTTCATTTTTGCATAAGACATCTTATCCAAAAAAAAAAGGAGATGCATAAGACGTGAAAGAGCAAGAACTAAATTTTTTTAAAGAATAGCAAGAATGTAAAGGGTGTCAAAGTTTTATAATTACAGCATCAAAGTTTTAAAACTTGGCTGCCACGTGCATCAAAATTAGCAACCAAGTTAGTCCAATCCCTATTTAAATACAGCCCAAAAACAATAAAAACTTCCAGCACAATAATTGCCAGGAACAAATTCTCCAGAGGCAACATAGGTTTTGTGGCTAGGACTAGCAGTAAAAGTAATGTGCATGACAGATTTGCAGCAATAGAAATGAGTATCAATTGGATATGGAAAAGTGCGAACCCTTGTCTAGAAGGATTAAAAAGTTATTTTGAAGAAAAAAAAAAATATAGGAGTCATTAGACCAAAATGGCTGGAACTTGCAAATTCTTCAATGACCGTGATGGTACCACCAACTATTTCTTCAACCCATATCTTATCTTGGCATTCCTCTAAAACCCAATAAGCTCTCTAAATTTGATTGGCCCCCTGGGTGGCCAAAATGGAATCGCTATACATAAAGCAATTTGATAGAGTTGCATGAATGGAAAGGAGGATCAAGGAAGAGACTGTTCCATTATCTTAATTATTTTAACCTTCCTCAAAGCCTCCATCAAGTTCTCAGATGGTTATTAAAAAAAATTGAATCGCTAAGAAAGTCCCTCTATTGGAACGGCCTAGACAATATCCAGGGCCTCTTATATAAGATCACCTGGGACAAAGTTTACATGGCCAAAGAAGAGGTTTATATATACATATAAATAGGATGTAGGTGAAGCTGCTCCCGCTTTATTGAAATCATAATATGTACATGGTAACAGAGATTTACGTAGAAAATTTGAAGTTAATAGGGGGACAACTGCTTACAATGGTTATAGAGTCCAGAAAACTTAAGGAAAGTTGACATTACAACAAATTCAAAAGGTCATCTTATTGTCTGTGCTAAGGATCTGAGCTTCTCCCACAAGTATCTATGGAGATTTTCAATTTTTCTGGTACACAAATATTCTCAGCTTCGAAATGAGTGAAGGATCTTTTGAACCATGGTAAAAACAGAGCCATTCCTTTTGAGAAAAACTCATATATTATGTTCACGCCAAATCTCCCAATATATAGCAGCAACAGTTGATCACTTGCCTTAGATAATTTTTGTGGATTATGTTTTCTCTAAATTACTCAAATATTATGCATTATGTAAGGCCTCCCTCCGAGTCCCAATTAGAGTTTTAAAGTAAACCAAATACTCCTAGTAAATGACCACCTTACAAATAAGTGATTTACGATTTTATTTCTAGCATCACAAAGAGTACAATAAGAATTCATGAACTAGCCTTTCTTATAAGCACATCAATGATATGAAGTTTGTTCCTCAAAGCCAACCATAAGAACACCCTCACCTTCTCTTGAATTGTTGATTCCCAAATAATTTGTAGTATGAATATTGAAGACCTCCAAAGTTAATGAAGTTGCAAAATGAGCCAACGCTAAAGTTTCTACCTATATCGAACCTTTAAACTGGAACATCAGAAATCCTCAAAAGGACTAACATTGACAAGGCTTGGAGGTTTCTCAAAAGAGAACTGGACCTTTGGAGAAGGCTCATTTCTTTTGTTTACTTCAAAAAAAAAACTTAAAAGAAAATGCTCCAGTTTATAGTGGGACACTATCTATTACTTATCCTTTTTTGAAACAGATACAAATATCTAGTTGAAAATAATATGGATATTCTATTTTGGAAGGACTGTTCGATCATGGGCATTTTCTTAAATGAAGCCTTTACAAACTTATTTTGGGCTTGTCTATCTAAAATAGAGAAAGTTGCTTCATTCTTCAACTCGATATATATCTCAATATTGAAATTTTAGATGCCTTTCTCCCCTCTCTTCTCGAGCTCAGGCTAAATTGGATATTCTTCTAGATAATTTTTTATTGGAAAGCAAGTAAGCAAGCTTGTCTGTATTGCCTCATATTATAGATTCTTAAACTCTAGAAGGATCCAATGGGATATTGCTTCAACCCTCTAGAAGCATAAAATCTCTCTAAAGTCAAATGCTATCTATGGTTATCTAACTTACATAATCTGGCTGTAAGATAAAATCTTTTTAAGAAGCTTGAGAAATTTTTGAGGGCTTATGTGTTCTTTGATGATTCTCTTAAATCTGAGAAGCATATTTTCATCTGCTATCCTTTTATCTCCCAAATGAGCTTAGAGTTCCTCCATCTTCTGTCTTTGATGGACTTATGCTCTGCTTGGAGACAAAAAGTTTTTCTAAAGACCTATAGCCAGCCAACACATAATAACCAACAGTTGGTCACATGCCTTCTTAGATAATTTTTGTAGATTATGTTTTCTCTAAACTATCCAAATGTTATGCATTGTGCAAGGTCTCCCTCTAAGTCCCAATTGAGTTTTTAAAGTATCAAATACTCCTAGTAAATAACCACCTTACAAATAAGTGATTCATAGTTTCATTACTAGTACCACAAAGAGAACAACTAGAATTCACAAACCAGTCTTTCTTTGCAAGCACATTACCAGTATGAAGTTTGTTCCTCAAATCTAATTGTAAGAACACCCTCGTCTTTTCTGGAATCGTTGATTTTCATATAATTTTGTAGTAAGAATATCAAAGACCTCCAAAGTTAATGAAGTTGTAAAAGAAGTCAACACTAAAGTTTTCATTTGTTCTGAATCGCTAAATTGGAACTTTAGAAATCTTTAAAGGACTAACATTGATCAGGCTTGGAAGTTCCTCAAAAGAGAACTGGACCCTTGGACAAGGCTCCTTTCTTCTATTTACTTCAAAAAAGAAACCTAAAAGAAAATTCTCCAGTTTATGGTGGGACATTATTTGTTACTTACCCTTTTTTGGAGCAGATTCAAACATCTAGTTGAAAATGATATGGATATTCTATTTTGGAAGGACTATTGGACCATGGACATTTCCTTAAATGAAGCCTTTGCAAACTTATTTTGGGCTTGTCTATCTAAATTAGAGAAAGTTGCTTCATTCTTCAACTCGATATATATTTCAATATTGAAATCTCAGATGCCTTTCTCCCCCCTCTTCTCAAGCCCAGGCTGAATTGGATATTCTTCTA
The DNA here is from genome assembly GCF_000442705.2 of Elaeis guineensis. Lineage (NCBI taxonomy): Eukaryota > Viridiplantae > Streptophyta > Magnoliopsida > Arecales > Arecaceae > Elaeis > Elaeis guineensis. The sequence continues at coordinate 2,822,518 of NC_026003.2, forward strand.
GATAATTTTTGGTTGGAAAGCAGGTAAGCAAGCTTATCTTTATTGCCTCATGTTATAGATTCTTAGACTCTAGAAGGGTCCAATGGGATATTGCTTCAAACCTCTAGAAGTGTAAAACCCCTCCAATGTCAAATGCTATCTATGGTTATCTAACTTAAATAAGTTGACTACAAGATAAAATCTTTTCAAGAATCTTAAGAAATTTTTGAGGGGTTATGTGTTCTTTGATGATCCTCTTAAATCTAAGAAGCACATTTTCATTTGCTACCCTTTTATCTTGCAAATTAGCTTGGGGTTCCTCCGCTTTCTAGATCTTTGATGGACTTATGCTCTAATTGGAGGTAAAAATATTTTTCTAAAGATCTATAGCCTGCTATTCTTATGCTCATTGTTGCTATTTTCTAGTTATGCTAGAATGAGATAAAAGCAAGGATTTCTACAAAAAGGGTTGTGTCCTTTTGCTTTAGTTGCAAAGGGTCTAAATCTCTTTAACGATTAGCCGATTATAGCTTTGTCAAGGTTTGGGAAAAGATTAAAAGCTTCCATATAAGCTTGGACTAGCTAGCTTCCTTCCTAGCTCATTGGACTTATTGTGCGACTTCATGGTTCCTATTTTCTACTTATAGCAGTGTCTTATTCTTCAATCAAATAACTCTTTACTATTTCTTTTTTTCTTATTTACATTCCTGATGAATCTATCATTCTATTTTTTTAGCTTCTTTTCAATAAAACTAGATGACTGTATGTGCTTTGTCTCACACAGACTCTCTTTACTTCAAAAAAATTAATGGCAAAAAGCAAGAGAACCACCAACAATAATAAGGATGTGTTCGATCAAACATTTAATTTCTTGGATAGCTATGTTTGCTAATGCTAAACTAGTTCAAGAGAAACCACATATAAATAATTGCTTGATAAATAACTAAAAGCAAAATAGGTGTTACTAAATAGAAATGAAGAACATGCATATTTCAATTATATGCTCATGATTCAAATTGTAAACATCCTTGTAAGTAATAATATTTAGTGCCTACAAATTATCACCTATCCTTATAGCATAGGTTCATTATTTCATAAGAATAAAAGATATATAGATATTTTATAAAGCAAATTTTTTTTATAGAAATCCACCAATTTTTTACATGGTGATTATTTAGTTGCTATTAAGTTGTCTGTGTGCTGTCATAATAATCAAATATTTGCAATTTGTAACCAAGATGGCTAACATCCTTAAAAGCATAGTCATAATTACTACTTGAGAAGCAAAGCATGAAAATAATTAAAATTTTGCTAGACACTTTTATGCTTCTTGTTAATATTTTTTCTTAAGAACATACAAAATAAATATTGTAAGATAAATATTAGTATTACATGATGCTAGTAGGAGAACAAACTACTCTAGGAAAGTGTAAGCAAAGTCTATGTAAAAAAACATAAGGGTGAACTATTATAATTGGCTTTGGAACGATAGACATGCAATGCTTATGTTTATTATTATATGAAACCTCTAGTGAAGATGCAATGTGTAAGAACACAACCTTTGCACAAATTGCTCTTATATAATCTCAAAGTACATATATCGAGTGTTATGACTCTTAAAATATCCATATGATTGCATAAGATAAAAAGATATAACTATATAAAATATAATAATAATTTCTATAAGAGAAGAATAATGTAGATGCAGAGGCCAGATAAGCATATTATCCTACATGACAATAAAGTAGCACAATAAAAGAACTAGAAATAAGAAGTAGAACCAAAAATAGAACTATAAATACGGTTAAGATCAAAATAATAACTAGAAGGTGTGGCATCTTCCTTTCTTGCCAATCCTTCTAGCTTAAACCATTAGTTTATACAAGGTTCAATTAAAAAATCTTAGTCTACATAAGTGTCTCCTCCTGATTCACAGCTTTGTACCATGAGCTCTTGTGTAGGCCCTTATCATACAAGATAATTGAGAAGAATCTCAAAGAGAAAATATTGTAAATTTTAATGATGAAAATTGAGTACATTAATGAGTTTTTATAGGTTTTAGATTCAAAAATACACATGCGGAAGCTTTATAACTTGACTCAAACTTGAAATAACTAAATTCTAAGATAAGTAGACTAAGAAAATCTAACATCTTATATTGCTTTCAGATTCATACAAAATCTTCTTTTTCTTAAATCTATACAAATAAATGTATTGAACTTTCCCAAAGAAGTATTTTGAACAATATTATAAAACTTAAAAATCATAAAATTTAAGTTGTTGATTTTCTTATCATCAGCACAACTTTTTTTTTAGCTTCAAATTTTTTTGTAGTTGCAAAACCTCCTTGTTATAGTTAAACAACTAAAGTCTATAATTGTATAAGCTATTTTAGTATAAACTTTGCAAAGATAAATTTTACAAGAACAATAAAACAATGAAGGTTGCACAAGTATCTTAAAAAAATGATAATTATATGGTTTACATAAAAAATAGAGACTATTTAATAAGAAAATTAATTGTAAGAAATAAAAAGGCTTGCTTAATTATCATATCCTTTGCTTAGCATCTAAAGTATCTAGATTCAAGAATTAGGTAGTGTATCCCCAAGTATCACAATCTAAAAGATTAATGTAGTGTGAGTGAGCCTCCTTCTTTTTCTCTCAAAAAACCTACATAAAAAGTAATATTAATGTTGGGCAAAATATTAACATTAAAATAGCATAAGATTTTTCTTCTAATTCTAGAACTGGCAAATTTGTGTAATATTTTCAAGAAGGTAAAATTAATAAATGTTTGATATAAAGAGAGATGGAAAGAGCACTGAGAAAGAGAGAGAGAGAGAGAGAGAGAGGTAGGGAGATTCAAGCTAAAACACTTCTAAGAGTATTTTCATCCGAATGCTTTCTAATAAAAATCCAAGGTAGATATTTCAAAAAAAAATCCACATCATTAATCATGATCTAGAAGGACAAAATTCATTGCAAAGCAAATTAATGATTGGTAATTTCTAATCATTGCCTCGTAAACATTAGAGATAAAAAATATTGTTTCGCCTATACTAATATAGCAAGTCTAGTTTTTTCTATCATTATAAAAACTACTTATTATATAATACTAGTGTGGATTTAGTAAATGAATTAGATATTTACTGTGAGATTCTTTCTTTATATAAATAGTCCTATAATTTTATTTTTTATTGTTCATAATGCTGATGTTGTTGCCATTTTTTTTGTCGACATTATATCTAACCTTTTCTTGTAATTTATATCCATTTATATTTTAATCATAACTATCTAATAATACCTTTATTTTGCTTTTTGTTATTTTTTGAAATATTACTAAATACTTATGATTCCAAAATAATTTAAGCAAAATATAATTGTAATTTTATTAAAAAAGATAAATATGTAAACTATGGATGATATATATTATTTTCTTAATGATTCATTAGACAAATATTCTATTATTTTTCTTTAAATCAATTCAAACTATTCTAAATGTAATGCAAATCTTTATAACTTAAAAGAACCATAAACTTCTTCCAAAAATTTTACAAATAATAATACTAATTTTATACCATAATTTCCTTACATAAATTATAGATTATTGTAATTGTTTAAAGAAGTTTTATATTTGTAAACTTCACAAACAAAACTCTCGAAAAAAAAATTCCAATACTTATTACTTTAGTTGTTATGAATAAAATATATGTAGAATAAAATTATGAGAATAAATTATTTACAAAAATATTTAATAAATTAGCATTCAATGCGAAAAGCATATACTGATTATGATCTATGACTTCTATGTTATGACTTATTGAAAAATAAGTTTATTATAGTCATACTTAAATATTTAATTAATTAAAAGAGATAAAAGTTTTCAAAATTTTTATATATACAACAAGATAATTCTAAACTTTTTATATCTAAAATTATTGATTAATACCTTTTGAAATTATTGAGATTTAGCGAGACTTTTATGTGAAGATAGTAGAATTTTAAATTTTTGTATAAAATAATTTCCTATTATATAAAACATATTATTGAGACTTTTATATCAAGGGTAGGACAAGTTTGAACTTTTACATAAAATAATTTTCATATTTTTGAGACATTTAAATTTAAGAGAGGAGTATTTTTTTTATATTTAAAGTTATTTTCTAATATTTTTATTATAATACTTTTAAGAGTTGTAAAGTTTTACATAGAAGTAGTTTTTATTTTTTAAAAAAATTAGGGGGTTTTATATCCAGGGTCATAGAGCTTTAAATTTTTATATTTAATTTTATTTTTTGATATTTTTATAAATAATATTTTTGAGAATTTTGAATTGTTTATATAGAGTGGTTCTTTTTTTATAAAAATTATTTATAAATTTTTATTATAAAAAAATATTTGCGGTGAGCGTGGATCGAACACGCGACCTTCAGATCTTCAGTCTGACGCTCTCCCAACTGAGCTATCCCCGCTTAGCACTTTTTTTTATTAAAATAACTTGTATATATCTTATATAATGATCAATGGAGTGCAATTCACTCTAGAGAGGGGTTCCTTATGTACATGCAGTAACATAATTTTTTTTTTGTAGAGTTAACATAATTTTCAAAAATGGCATCCTCATTAAAAGAGACTTATCATGAAATCTATGTCACTTTTGATCCATATATTTAACTTAAGTAAAATGTTACAAAAATCTAGAAAATAACTTGTCCAAATAATGCATTACTGAACTCAACTAAATCAAGTTTTGAATTAATTAGCACAAGCTTGATTATTGTGTTTTAGTCTCCACACATTTGACTCAAAAAGGTCTATTAACCTAACAATAATATCTCAGCTAGTTTAAATCTAAAGAAATTTAACTAACTTAAACTAATTATAGGAGCTGTTTGAGGCTTCTAGTTGAAGTTATACTACAACTCAGGTCACATTGCAATTGAAGTTTCGATATTGACTTATAAAAATGCTCAATTCTTATGTTTTGAGGAGAGTTTGGGATAAAAAGAGATGTCTTTAATAGACATTCTGTCACCTTGCAAGTGGATGGTAGGTCAGAGTATTTGACATGCATGAAGATAAGGGTCTTTTGGTTGAAGAGGTATCAAAGTGACTAGTGGAGAGGGTTTGGGTATCAACTTAGGCGGCTATGGGAAGAGAGTAGGAGGCATTGCAGGACTTGAAAAGGGCAAAGGTGGAGGAGGGTGGAGGGAATGAATAATGGTGGAGGCAGTGATGTGAAGGAAGAGGGCGATGTGATGAAGTCCAATGCATGCAGTGGAGATGGTTGTGGGTATCCTAGAGGCGATGAGGATAGCAGCAACATTGATGGCAATAGTGAGGAGGGGCTCAAAAGTGGGGTAGGGGTAGGAGAGAGAAAGGAGAGGAGGAGGAGGAGGAGGAGAAGCTTTTATGGTGAAGTTTGAGACAGCAGAGATGGCTGTGGGCCTCCCACAGGTGGTGGGGGCTGGCAATAGCATTAAGGGGGCTGGTGAGGATTGACTTAAGAGTAGGATTGGAAAAAGGATGAGAAGGGACGGGCAAGGATCACGTGGCCATATTGACCACAAGTCAAGCTACCATAAAATAGTTCTAAGTTACAACCACCAAGCTGCTTACTATACAATTTGAGTTGGAGGTATCCAAATAAACAAGTTGGCCCAGCTACGAAATTCCAAGCAGCCCTATAAATTTTTTTGTTCATTTAACACCTGTAGCAATGTAGGCCCTCAAACCAAAAAGGCAGCACCTCAACCAGTACATAATTTAGATTAGTTTTGGTAAGATCATATTGCACTACTATTAAAAGCCGTTTGATGGTTAAACCAACTTTGGAAGTTGATGACTCAGAAAAAGGCAAGTTGTCTTGAACACAGTAAACTAGAGCTTGGTTGCCCTTCTTTTGATTTTTCACTAAGGAGAAATGGCTCCAATTTCAAGCCTTAAAATCAATCCTAAGCACCAAACTTTTTTGATAAAGTTAGCTCAGCTTCGAGTCAATAAGAAATGTGCAGACATCTCTTTCAGTCCAACCGTCTCTCCCAGCGCACAGTTGATGAATTCTTGCAAAGAGAAACCAAGATTTGATAAAAAGACTAGTGAATGTGTGTGTATGTATATATATATGGCAATGGACATGGAATATGCTGAAATGCTAATGCTAATGCTCATGAATGCATGTGAAGTGAAAATAAATATGCAACAATCTTGGAGCCATAAATGATACATGAACTGTGGTTCAGGTTTGGAAACTGCTGCTTTCAGGAAAGAATACTGGATTTAAATCTGCCCGTTTTCTTGATATTTCCTCCAAAATTAAGTTCAAAAATAAAGCTTGTGATCTACTGAATACGATTTACTCAAGTTGAACAGTGTGAATCCATCAAACTCAAAAAACCAATTACATAGGCTCAACTACACTAGAACATGATTATGATTATGTTTTATCTTTTTGCTAGGCACAGAAACAAAAGAAGAGAGAATATAGATTTGTATTCGCGCCAATTAGATACTGAGAGCATAACCAAGTTTAGCAGCAAGATCAGCTACACTTTTTTATTTTTTATATTTTTTTGGTAAAAAGCTACACTTTTTATTTGCACTCGAACACCCAAACAGTCCAGAATTACATACAGAAACTTCCATGCCGATAAACCCAAAAATTCTGGCTTAGAAGTAATACAGATCGAGCTTTAAAAGTGGAGAACTTACGGGCCAAGCACAGAAGCTTTCCCTAACCAATAATTTTTTCTTTAAAATAGAGATAGATAGATAGATAGATAGATAGATAGATAGAGAGAGAAGACATAGAGAGAATGATCACGGTCATGAAGCAGAGCTCCCAAACCCTCACTTCATCTCAATATTAACTCTTTGACTTCCCATGGTGCTTCCTTGGGGTTGCGAAGAAGAGAAGAGAATTCAATCGATACACTCCACACTCAACTACGAATCAAAACCTAATCTTTTCAGTTCCTTTTTGATTGCATTCGCTGCGGCATCCAACTTCCAAGAATTTGAGGTTTAACCGAAATTCTATATCCTTTCTACTTTTCGAATGCCAGCAGTTTGAAAACCATTTCAATCCCAAAATCTCTAGTCCAATGGAGAGAGGAGCAGAAGATGGAACGCCTACGCGCAAACAAAGAAAGACGGCAAGAGGGGAAGCAGTAAAACGCTAACTACGTCATTCCAAGTCCACAAACCCTAACCTTCCAAGGAAGGGATCCCTCACACCCAACCTCAGCGAAACACCAGAGCAATCAGCGAGGCTCGTCCTCAGTACTCCTGCCCGCCGCTGAAGCGGCAGCTGGCGAGCCCGACAAGGAAGCGAGCAGGTTGAGGTGGCCCTGCACCATGGGGAGGTAGTTCCCGCCTCTCGCCGCCGACGCCTTCCCGACGGGCTGCGCAGCGACGGCGAAGCTCCCGGAGAGCGACCCCGGCGGCACGACCATCTCCGGCGCCGCGAAGCTCCACACCTGCCCGAAGTCCTGTCTGGCCGACACGGCCCAGAAACCGCCCATCGGCCCCATTCCTACACCGCCATTTTTGGTGGCGGAGGAGTCGTCGTCGTCGTCGTCGGCCCGGAGACGCTTGCCGAGGATGAAGGGAGCGGAGGGGTGGTGCTGGGGTTTGTGGTCGAGAGGGGCGGAGGAGGAGGAGGTGGAGTGGCGGAGGGAGGTCGCGAGGGTGGAGAAGGAGGCGGGAGTGGTGCCGGTTCCGGTGGCGGCGATGATGGAGGGCTCGGCCTGGCGGAGGAGCCACTCGATGGTCTGGCCATCGGACTTGTGGCCGAGCTCGCGGGTCAGCTGGAAGACCCGGGCGGCGCAGACGATCGGCATCCGGATCCGGCGGCCGCGGCCGTCCACCTTGCTGTGCCGGTCTTTCGAGGGCGCCTTCTTCACCACCAGCGGGACTCCGTTGCCATTGCCGTTGCCGTTATCGTTATTTCCCGGTGTCATCTGTTGGCGCTGGTGAGAGTGGCCCGTCAGGACGCCGCTCATGGCCCTCGCGGATAAAAGAAGAAAAGGATTGGAATAGAATAGAAAAAAGAAATGGAGTCGAACGAGCAGCGCGGGCAGGGAGAGAGGAGATCAATGAGTTGGAGGAAGGGAAATGCGTGATGATGAAGGAGAGGCAGGAGGGGGTGGAGACAGAGGCAAGAGCACATGGGGGTTGAAGGGACCCATTCGCCGGATCAATCACGATCATTAATACTGGCACCGGACGGATAGCAGGGTTTGGATTTTTGGAGTGAGTCACCCTCGATGAGCGAGTGAGAGCCGTTCTGGTCAGATTTATCCAAGATAGAAGCCTGAGGGCACGTTTGTGTTTCGTTGGAAGGAGAACTACTTCATGATTTAAAGAAAAAGAAAAAAAAAAAAAGGAATTTTTACTCCAGCTATTATTTGATCGCCAAAGATTTTAATTTTCATTCAGAGATCTTAATTTGATTTTGCTTTCGATCATGCATCAAACATGCATTAAAAAAAAATATATGAATTTTTTTTTTTTAATTTTCATATGATTTTGACTCCGATCACGGAGCAAATGCATCCCAGCAGCAATTGATTGATACGAAGAAATGCTAACCAGATGGTTGAGTCCGGGTGAGTAGTTGATGGAGACGGTAAAGATGGATATGTCGTCATGTGCGGGGCTCCATGGTCCAGATCGGGTAGAGGTACGGAACGGGATGGCACCCGCACTCACTTAACTGCAGTCGATGGACCACCTCAATTCCTGCCAACACGGTAAAACAATAAAGAAAAATCTCCATCACTCGCGTGGAAGTGGAGGTGGTGTGGTACTGTTCTCTCTTTAGGCTGAAGTTGAAGTTGAACGAGGGAAGGTACGTTCACGGGCGGTAGAGGGAAAAATGGCAGGAAGCATTGATTTTAGAGACGCCTTTTACTTGACGTACGAATTTACCAGAATGTCATTCATTTCCGGTCAACCCTGGGTAATTTTCCAGTTCCGGTACCGTATCATATGGGATAAGTGGTAGTGTGAGAAAGAAAGAACGGGAGGAATTGGGTAAGTCGCAGCACGAGGCCATTTGAGATGGAACGTGAACTCTCTCATAGGAAGGGAGAAATACAACGTTGTGGACTGACATGGCGGTAACGAAAGCCAATGCTATTTTCTTACATTAAAGTTTAAAAAAAAAATTTACTGGATGTGATTGCAATAGACTTTACGATCTATTTTTTTATGAATAATTATTATAAAAAATTAATTAATTTTTTCATTAATCAACTTATCAAAATAATATTTAAAATATTTTTAATTTATAAATTATTGAATTATTTTTTAAATTATTTTTTAAAAAGAAACCAATCACAACTTATTTACAAATTCTATGACATTTTTACAATTTGATCATATTAAACTTATTAAAATACAAAATGTAATATAGTACATTTTTGTTAGTGGTTTGTTTTTGCTAGGATTTTGGGCAACTGGCAATTGATTTAGGCCCAAAACTTGCATTTACTTGGTCCAAAAACAGAAGAAAATTCATTCAAATATTGAGCTGAACTCATCAAATAATACGTCAAGTACTTTTGGTTGAGATACTAAAATCACAATAATTGAAGTGTTTGTTCTTGCTCATCACAGACTATTTACAAGTAGCTATATATGTAATTGTTGAGCGGCATTATTAAAAGCAGGTTGATTGATTTCATCCATAAAAATTGTTAAATGTTGCTGCTGCTGAGGATTGGTCCGGCTTAGACTAATGAGTTAGAAAAATGAAAGGGGATGATAAAGAGATTCAAGTAGCTGAATGGAGATCTCGATATGGTCGATAATGATTGGATATTCGTTTCAATATTCGAATCGATCCTAAAACATCACAAATAGAGAAAGTTTACTTTTCGAGGGTTTTTCGATGAGAGACCTCTGAATGCCTAAGTTAGACTATCTTAGAATAATAGAGGAGATTCTGAGTAGAAGATATTCGTATAGTTGAGATGATATTTCACTCATTTAATTATAAGTTTAAGCATGTGGGAGTGGCTATCGAAGAGTCCAAGAATTTAGAGATTATGTCGATTGATCAATTGAATAGATCTCTATATGCACATGAAGAAAGAATAAACAAAAGTAAATATGAACCTGTGGAGTAAGTTTTGCGAGCAAAATTCTCTCTTAAAACTAAGGGAGATGCTTGTGAGAGAGGTGGAAGGAGCTATGGATGTGGAAGAACTTATGGTCGTGGTCATGGTTATGGCCAAGGAAGAAGAAGAGATAAACAAAATTCTTCATATGTGAATAAAAATCAAAATTCCTCAAGAGGATGTGGTAGAGGAAGAGGAAAAAGCAACTATAGAAGAAATAATGAAAAAGGTATGACAAGTCTCATATTGAATATTATAATCATGGCAAATTTGGTTATTATTCTTGAAAGTGCTATAGCAAAAAAGTTGAAGAGGAGACAAACCTTATTGAAAATAAAGTTGAAAAGGAGCTAGTCTTATTGCTTACACTTAAAGAAGAAAGCAAAAATAAGAAGAGTATGTGGTATCTTGATAATGGAGCGAGTAATCATATGACCAGTGATAGAAGTAAATTTATGAAGATTGATAGTAATATTGGTGGGCATATAACTTTTGGAGACTCATCCAAGATGAAAATTAAAGACAAAGATATAATTTTAATTCAGTCAAGAAATAATAGTCATAAAATATTGTCTGATATTTATTATATTCCAAAGTTGAGAAGCAATATTTTAAGTCCAAGGCAACTTCTGGATCGAGAAGGGTTATAAAGTTTATCTAGAAGATCGTAACCTTTGGTTAAGGGATCAAAATGCTAATCTTATTGCTAAATTATCAATGACAAGCAATAAGATGTTCCTTTTAAATTTATAAATTGCTGAAGCCATATATTTGAAGATGTGTGGATGATTTGTCATGGCTATGGCATATGCAATATGGCCATTTGAATTTTGGAGAACTCAAAATTTTAGGAGAAAAGAAGATGGCAATGGACATGCCAACAATTGATCATCCCGATCAACTATGCGAAGCATGTTTACTTAGCAAGTATTAAAGAGCTTCCTAAAGCAAGCTATCTCAAGAGCCACCAAGCCACTTCAACTTATCCATATTGACGTATGTGGCCCCATTAAATCTCCATTACTTGATAATTTTTTTTACTCTTTATTGATGATTATAATAGAAAGACTTGGGTTTGTTTCTTAAAAAATAAATCTGAAGCTTTTGTGGTATTTAAAAGCTTTAAAGCAATTGTAGAAAAAGAGAGTAGTTATAAAATCAAAGCTTTAAAGACTGATAAAGGAGGTGAACTTTCTTCCAAAGAATTTAACAATTTCTATGAAACATATGAAATTTGCCACCCTCTAACAGTTCCTAAATTGCCACAATAAAATGAAGTAATCAAAAAAAGAATTAAATAATTTTAAATATGGCTAGTGAAGGATCATGTACTGCGCATTGGATCGACTCAGATCAGAGGCAGCAGATTTCAAAATATTTTTGATCCGATCCGATCCGACATGCATGCATATATCTAAATCATATTTATTAATCATTTATATCAGCATATAAGAAAGAAGAGAAATGTGATAATATTTATCACCTTGTGCGGGTAGAAGAACACCGTAATCCGATGATCAGTGGATTCGAGATTTGCTGTTGAGCCACGTACTTGTTCGGTCTCTATAGATATCCACTCGGATCTGGTCTTGTTTGCTTTCTCCTTCTTTAATCTGTCTACTCTTAGACGGATCTACTATTAAGCTTCTTGATCAAATTTAAATCTGATCTCTGACAGGGCTTCGATCGATACTTGATTGCAGTCTTCTCGCTCCTTGCATAGATCTGATGGGTTTCGATACTTCGAATCCACCAGATGGCATGTCCAACACACTTGCACGTGGAAGTGCTTTAGATATCAAAGAGTGGAGAGGGAGTTGGCATGGAGAGAATGGGAGGAGGCGATGGAATTTTTTTCTCATAAAAAATATCTCCTGTGATGGACAATGCCCTATTTATTTTTTCATCTGATCGGATCAGATGCTTAAAACAGGACTCTTCTATTACCGCCCCATCTAATTTTCTCCTGCATCATGTTACATAAAACTAATGAGAAAAGTCAGATGGCAAGGAGAAAGGATAGGGTGGTTATTGTTCCATTCAAACTCCTATATTTCAAATTCAAATAATTTGAATTTCGAATCAACCTTGAATTCAAATGAGATCATATCTCTAATTATCATTATCTACTAGTAGATGAGGCTTATCCCATTCCCTCTCTCTTATCTGAATTTGGGCGACACACATGGATCAAATCCATGTGGTCGCACATCCCTTCCATTGGTGAGAATAATTAGGTGGCGCCAACACTTGACACCCCCACAAACCTAATCTAATTAGGTTATGAATTGAACCTAGGCTAACCAACATTTGGAACCCAATTCAAGCTTGCTTCTATTTGGTTAAATCCTATCTAATAGGAAACCTAAATCAAGTAGGAGAAAATGGATTTAATCATGTGCTAGCATATTTTTCTTCAATCCAAAGCTAGGACTTAATTAATTATAATCCAATTAGACTACACTTAATCCAATCATGCAATCCAAGATTAAAATCTTTGTTTGTGTGACCCCATAGGTCTAATTCTATCTGGTAGTGAGATATGTTATGATCTCTATCAACAACATCATCAAAACTCTTTTCAATGGATCGAAATTCTTTTCAATTTAGCCAATTAAGAATCATTGATTATCAAAATGATTCTTAATTAGTCTCACAACACATTAGTGACACATAGCAGTATGTGATGGCAATTCAGTAGAACTAAAAAATAAATTTCTAGGTGTAGTTACAGTGTGATCCGATTCTTCTATCGTGAGTTTCGACAAGATCGAGATCAAAATTAACTCGTCAAACTTCATTCCTGTCATATGATAGAATCAATCAATTCAAGTTTGATGTGAAACATAATAGAAACACCTTTCTATCTTTCACACTGCTATGATCATGGACTTTAGGATTCAATCTCATAATCTTCATAAGACTGCTCCTCTATCAAGATCGATAGATTCCATCTTGATGTAACTCAATTTTTATAATGAACATACTGCAACCAATATACACCTCAAGACTCCATATGGTTAGAAGATCGAGTTATGATGTAGTCAAACTACAGTACCCTCAAGATAAATGATCGATGTATCTCAGATTAAAGAACTAAATATACAACCATAGCTATGAATATGTCACTGACGAGAAGATAGATATCCTTATGACTGTTCGTGATTGATCATACTCAGTACTTTTGTTCTTAACAAGCATCTGTCCTTTCACTCTGATATCTCCACACCATAAATTTAAGACTCATCTATCTGAAAAAAATGATCATACACCAATCTTCTGGATCAATTATGATCCTCGTGATATTTCTACGAACGAAAATAATTTATAAGTTAACTATAATAACACATATCTCAAATTTTCAGTTCTTGAGAATATATGTTATCATATCCATTAACCCCAATGAATGATTCACAAACACAATTAAATAAAATATGAATGAAAATAATCTAATTTTATTAATATAAAAATTAATTTTATAAATTATATTTTAAAAAAATTTTATAAGTATCGGCCAATCTGTCTTCTAGGATATACATCCAACAAACTCCCACTTGCACTGAAGCCAATTGGCTATAAAACTAAATCCTATCTTCTTGAGGTGAGTTTCAATCTTTTGTTGGCTCAATTGTTTTATCAGTGGATCAGTCATGTTGTCCGTGGTATCGACTCTCTTCATCTTAACGTATCCTTTCTCGAAAAAATTACGGATGAGGTGGAACTGCCGCTCGATGTGCTTGAATTTCTGGTAGCTAGGGCTATGGTGCCGTTGTTGTCACAGTAGAATAGGATGGCATCTGATAGCATCACACCTAGCTCTACAATAAATTTTTTGAACCAGAATGCCTCCTTCGCAGCTTGTAATGCGGCGATGTATTCTGCTTCTATGGTGGAGTCTGTAATTACAGTCTGTTTGAAACTCTTCCAGCTAACAACACCACCATTGCACAAGAAGATGCTTCCTGCTGTTGACTTTCGATCATCAGTGTCAAACATGAAGTTTGAATCAGTATACCCCTGCACTTTAAGTTCTCTTTTTTCAAAGATCAGAAATATATCCTTAGTCCTTCTCAAGTACTTAAGGATATATTTAATAGAAGTCCAGTACTTTTCATCTGGATTCGACTGATATCTACTTGTGACACTCACAGCATGGATGATATTAGGTCACATACAAAACATGGTGTACATGAGGTTTCCTATGGCCGAAGTATAAGGGATCTTGCTCATGCGTTCAATCTCTTCCGATACGTTGGGATGCATTTTCTTAAAGAGATGAATGCCATATCTGAAAGGTACCAGACCCCTCTTGGAGTTCTCCATATTGAACCTCTTCAGTCCCTCCTCAATGTACATCTTCTGTGATAATCCTAGCATCCTCCTAGATCTATCTCTATAGAATTTAATTCTCAAAATGAAGGATGTCTCTCCTACGTCTTTCATAGAAAACTCTTTAGATAACCAAACTTTGACCATGCACTATTATAGAAAGGGCCTATGGTAGTATTTACTACGACAGCGGTTTAAAAACTGCTGCCATAGAGTCTACGGGAGCGGTTATTCATAACTGTTGCCATAGACTTGACATAGCAGTGGTTGAATAACCACTGCTATAGAATTTATAGCAGCTAATGGATAACCGCTGCTTTAGATACAGCAATGATTACCTAACCACTGCTATAGGCTCTATAGTAGTAGTTTATATAGCAACAATTGAGCAACTGCTGCGATACACGGTATATAGCAGCAGTTATATAAACCACTACGATAGACCTACGACGATAGTGATAGTGACAGTGGTTGCGGTACCGCTATCATAGACTATGGTAGTGATTCTTTTGGCTACAGCAGTGGTTATCAATCGTTGTCATAGCCCTTTCTTATAGTAGTGGTAGTTAATATGGAAATATCATTCTCAATCAGGAGAATGTCATCTATGTATCATATGAGGAATGTGACAGTGCTCCCATTAATCATTTTGAAGATGCACGGTTCCTCCTCGTTCTTGATGAAATCAAATGATTTGATTATATTATTAAAATGAGCATTCCAACTCCGAGATACTTGCTTGAATCCATAAATGAACTTTTGTAGTTTGCAAATCCTGTGATCACTATCACTGAAAGTGAAATCAAGCGGTTGTTCCATATAGATATCTTCCTTAAGATATCCATTTAAAAATATCATTTTCACATCCATTTGCTATATTCCGTAGTCAGAATATGCTGCAATGGCAAGCAATGTGCGGATGGACTTAAGCATGCCACAGGCGAGAAGGTATCCTGATAGTCAATGCCTTCACGCTGATTATATTCTTTCACCACGAGCTTAGCTTTAAAGGTCTCTATCTTTCTATCTGTACCTATCTTTCTCTTGAAGATCTATTGACACCCAACAAGCATAGTACCTTCAGGTGAATCTATCAAGGTCCAGACTTGATTGGAGTACATCGATCAATTTCTAACTTTATTGTCTCTAGCCATTTTTCAGAGTCAATATCTGATATTGCCTCATAATAGATTTTGGGGTTATCTCCATGTATCCTATTTTCTGTGTGAAATATTTTCTTTACATCCTCTGGGATAATACCTAAGTACCTCTCAGAAGGATGAAAAATCCTATTAGACTTACAAGGTGGAGGAGGAAGTACGTGGGTTGGCTCAGACTGAATTGGTTCCTCAGATTCCAAGGCTTGCTGCTCTTCAGAGATTTTCTCCTCGAACCTAATCTATTTTTTGATGCCTCCATCTTGAATAAACTATTTTTCAAGAAAGACTGCATGCTGACTCACAATCATATTGTGGTCTTCCGAAAGATAGAAATAATATCTTAAAGACTCCTTAAGATATTCAATAAAATGAGCTCTAAGGGATCTGGTTTCTAACTTATCCGCCTGTTGTCATTTGATATGGGACGGATAATCTCAAATCTTGAAATGACTCAGACTTAGTTTCTTATCATGCCATATCTCATATGGTGTAGTAGGAATGATTTAGATAGAACCCTATTCAGTATATATATGGTAGTCAAAAGATAATGTCTCTCAAAAAAAATAAGAAGATCTATGAAGCTCATATGGACAAGCCATATCTAATAAGGTCCGATTTTTCTATTCTGAAATCTCATTTAGTTAAGGCATTCCAAGCGAAATCCATTGTGAGACAATGCCATATTCCTTGAGATAATTTAAAAATTTTTCACTAAGATATTCACCTCCTCAATCTGATCGAAGAACCTTCAGAGATTTTTTGATTTATTTCTTCATTTCATATCTGAATTTTTTGAACTTTTCAAAAGCCTCAGACTTATGACGCATAAGGTACATATATCCATATCATAAAAAATTATCGATAAAGGTAATAAAGTAGAGTAAACCTTCTCTGACCGGCACATCAAATAGATCGCAGATATTAGAATGCACCAGAGCAAGTATCTCTGTGATCCTTTCTCCATGTTCTATAAAGGACAGCTTGGTCAATTTTTTTTGAAAGCATGATTCACAAACCAGATATGACTCGTAAGTCAATGGATCCAACAGTCTGATTTTCTCCAATCTATTAATTCTGTCTTTTCCAATGTAACCTAGCCTTAGGTGTCACAAATACTTTTCATTTACGTTATCTCTCGGATGTTTAAAACCTACGGCATTCACATTTTGCTTGACATAATTCATAAAAGCATCTACATATAACTGAAAGAGATCGTTGATAAGAAAACTACTACCAACTTTATTATTTTCAAAATAAATATTACAGTGGTCCTTAAAGAAACTAATTACATAATCTTTTTACGTTAAGCAAGCGATAGAAATTAGATTCCTGCTTACAGTAGGTACAAGCTAATAGTTTCTTAATAATAAAACATTCTCTGATGGTAGCCGTAGAGGATACGTTTTCATAGACATAACAGCAACTTTACTCCGTTCTCGATGTGTATGATCATTTTACCATCCCTCAGCCTCCAACTATCCTTAAGATCCTGCAAAGAAGTGCATAAATGAACACTAGATTCAGAGTCAAGCACCCAACTGGATGCAGAAGAAACTGTTAGATTTATTTCTACAATGAGCATACTTTCAGAAGGTCCACATTTCTTCTTGTTCTTCAGTGTTGCCAGGTAAGCAGGGTAGTTTCACTTCCAGTAGCTATCAATATTGTAATGAAAATATTTTTTTTTATCAGTGGCTTTCTTTTTTGAAACCATCTTCTTCTTGCTCTCTACCTTCTATTTCTTCATGGACCTTTTCTCTTTCCAGTAGACTTTCTTTTGGAAGAAGTCCACTCCATAGCAAGTACAAAGGCCCTTAAACTCTTCAAAGTTTCTTCAGTAGTGACCAGCATATTCATAAGCGCAGTCAAGATGCACTGGATTTTATTCATATGAAAGTTTACAATAAATTGACCATATGAATCAGTCAAGGACTGTAGAATGAGGTCGATCTATAAGTCCTTATCCATGGACATCCCGAGCTTCTCAAGCTCTTCAAGATCCTTGATCATTGTCAAACAATGATCGTTGACCAACTGCCCATCAAGTATCTTCGCTTTAAAAAATCGCTTGGATATTTCATAGCGAGCTGCGTAGCTCTGATCCCCATACAATGCAGATGAGCCAGCATTTGCTTGGCAGTCCTCATGTCCTCATATTGGTGCTGTAATTTGTTAGACATTGACTCCAACACATAGCACCTAATCTTGTTATCCTCGCCAATCACTTCTCATGAGATGCTCTTTGATCAGCAATCGGGTGGGCTGAAAAAGGAGAAAGGTCTTGATCAAGTACATAGGCTAATTTCTCAAACTCAAAATAATTTTCAAGTTCTTGAGCTAATCTTTAAAATTCGATCCAGTCAACCTATTGGTCTTAAAGATTCTAGCTAGGAGATTGGAAGCAGACATTGTTCCTGTAGAGAGTCAAAATTTTTAGTTAGATTTTATAATTAACTTAATCAATTTATTTTAAAAATTTTATTTTAAAAATAAATTAAGATTCTCACTATTTTTTTTAGATCCCCACTCTCTCAGTAGAGAAACGAAAACCTCCGTGATCAAAGATTTTTAATGGGTGCTGTGGTCTCACCAATTGGCTCACCATCTCACCTAATAATTATTGGTGATGGGCCAACCAATAAATTGATAACTCTTATCCAATATTTCTCTAAATATATTATAGCCAACTTCGATTTCTAATTCGTGAAGTCTCACCATGTCCGAAATATTGGCCCACTCCTTAGTTAAGTCAGACCCACCATTTGTGCGAAATGGAACCATCACTGGGACTCTCACCGTATCCAAAATATTGAGCCCAACCCTATTTCAATCCCACAGCATCTTATGCCTAATAGTGTGGTTGCATTTTTTCGATGCAACTGAACCATTATGTCCAATCGAGAACAGTCAACCCTGAAAAGGGCCCGCACAACTACAATGATGGAAAACTGCTAGACTTATTATTTTATTAAGAAGATTTGATTTAGGTCTCTTTCTTAATTAGTCATAATGGTTATGACTAATCTAGTAGCATGGGTTAGTTCGAGTCAACAAGTAACTTAATACAAAACATAATCTTTTAAAATGGCCAGGTGATAAGTGCATAAATTTATCTATAGAAATATTAATTTATAGATTAAATTATTTTATTTTTTTAAAATTGATACTTTTTCATATATTTTGTAGAAAAGAGGTGCTACAAGGAGACGTCAATTATTAGTCACAAAAAAATTATTTATAAGTCAAGCAGCAATTTTTAAGAAAATAACGATCTGATATCTATGATCACTAAGCCTAAAAACCCAAAGCTTTTAAAGGCCCATATAGCTTTTAATGGGTGAGAGGGGTTGGCTGGTCGTGTGAATGTGCAACGTGGAGTCTTCTTGTCATGAGGCGTTGGCTTGAATAAGTGGAAAACAAGAATTAAATAATGGGACTCATGGTCCTTAAGAAGTTGCTGTGATGTAGTTTTTGTTGGAAGAGCATTAAAAGTCATGAGGGCCCGCAAGGATTTAAATGACAGCAACATGGAACGAGGCCCCCTAGGATTTAAAAAGGTGTTTCGGCTTGGCGCTGCATGAATTAAATGGAAGCAGGTGGGTGCGATTTGAATCCAGGAGGCATGGTGTGTGTGTTGAAGTGCGCAAGAAGCAGCAACAGTACGAGTGGTTTCATGTGGTCAAGCGGGACCATGGGCTTCATGCGAGCGGGCGAATGGATGCGCACTTCACGCAGAAATAAAACCTGAGACGTCGCAAAAATTGAACGGCTTGCCTTATCCTCTCTTATCCTTCAAATCTCGTTCATTCATATCTTAATTTTTATTTTTTTTTTTAATCCCATATCAAAAAATTATGAAAATCTTCTCCCCCTAACATCTATAAAAAATCCTCTACATCTTCTTATTGAGATATCTCTCTCCACTCCATAATTCTTGTAGAAAGTTTGTGTGACAGATAGGTATACTCACTTTTTAAACTTTTTAACCACTTTGTTCCCACTTTCTTCTATCCTTCCAACATACGAGAAGGAGAGTCAGCTAGGAGGAGATTGGTCCCAAGCCAGAAGAGGGAGAAAAACTAGGTTCTGTAAGAAATTTTATTTTCTGTTCTAACTCCAAGCCTTGTTAATAGCTTAGGAGTTAAAAATTTTTGTAATCAGAATTTTTATTCAGCAATAAATTAGTTATTTTTTTCTATAATTTTAATTTCTGCAATAGGGTAGTTTAAATTTTTACATCTTTTAATTCTGTAATTTTTAATTTTCGTAAGTTAAATTCCAACAAGTAGAATTAGATTTTATTTTAATTTTTTTTCGAACTTCAAATCAATTATGTCTGGCTAAGCAATCTCTCTAGGGTTTGCGATGAAGCTAGACCATGAATAGAAGCCTTCTCCTTTGAATTTTTCTTTTCGAGTTTGTAATTTTAGAGTCCTTCTCCGTCCATCTCTCTTGCCAAGAGACTTGATAGACTATCATTAGGTCAGAAGCTCTTCATAGTCCATACTTGGTTCGGTGTAAGAGTAGATGATTGGTAGAAGGATCACAATTTTTTAAACCGTTTCTTCTCTTTTCTTATGAGAACCTTGTGGGTTATACTTGGATCAGAATCCCTTCATAGCCTATATTTGGACAATACAAGAGAAGTGAAGAAAGGAAGAGTCTCTTAATTAAGGTGAAAATAAAATACTTGATGGATCATAGTTGAGTTAAATCTCTTCATGATCCATGCTTGTTCATGTTTTACACCTTAATCAAGGGACATTATAAGAGAAACCATATGAAGGCTCTCTAATTCATTGGTCTAGTGGATTCAAAAGCCCTAGATCTTTTAGATAATTTACCCTTTATGTTTGATTAGTTTACTGCTTAAGTAGTTTGTAATTCAACAAATAATCTCTCCTTTTTTCTTTAAAGTTCGCCTGAGCAAGTATTTGAATACAGTTTAAAATCTAATTCTTCGTGGGATCGATCCATACTCGTCGAACATGCTACATTATACACCAGGCGCTTGCGATAAATTTAAGACACATCACCAGGTAAGTTAAGATGTGTGAGGGTCTCTCCATTGCTTTTCTTAGACACCAACGAATTGATCAGATCAAACAACGGAATCAATTAAGAAATCATCATCTATGTACTTACTTTAGATACTAAATTGGTTGATTAGAATTGATCAAGTTAGCCTATTGACCTGGACTCGAACTATTGAGTCAAATTAGATCTTAAGTTGATCAATAATTTATAATTGTAAATCGATTTGATCAAATTCAACTATTTGGGTTGGTCATGAGCACATTTGATCCCATCATAATCAATATTTGATTCAGTTTGATCAACTGCTCAAACTAGACCTAATTGAGCTACCCACACTCTTAACCCATGTATTATGAAATTGACTTGGATCTTCAATTTTTTATTTTTAGATCTTTTAAATTTCATATCTTAATTTTTAATTAAGCCCATGGGTCTAATCATATGTCTAAATAATTTAGATCAACAATGCATCACATGCAAAATTTTCTGCTCACCCTCAAGTCGACTCGCCTTAGACTCCAGTCGACTCATCACAACAAGTCAGCTCGAGTCTGAAACCGAGCCAGCTCCCTATGATGAACAGAGAAACCATTTGCCACAATCTGCTAAACCAAGTTGGCTTGTCTGTAAACCAAGCCGATTCCATAGGATCTCAAGTCGACTCCGATGAAAAGGAGTCGACTCGCCAGGGGCTCGAGTTGGCTCGAAAAAGAAGTCTAAACAAATTTTAATGATCCATGCATAATAAAAAATTTTAATTTAGAAATTAAAATAATTTAAAATCTAAACAACTTAATTATGCATCAAAATATAGGGTTTTTGGATCTATGATTTTACAGAAAATTAAGTTTTTTCTTTCACTGTTCTTCTTTATGGGATATAATCACACAGTACCCATACACGTCATAAAAGTATCCTTTGATTGGACAAAAGAGGGACTTTAATCCCTGCTTCCTCTTATGATCAGACGGTCTAGTGATAAATCTAATTGGAGTACTTGGCTACTCAGACTTTAAACTAGATCTATGTATATATCTCATATATCAAAATAGATCTAATCTAAAAATATGCTTGCGATCAAATCTAAACTATTTTTAGATCTATTTAAATATGTTGAAAATTAGATCTAATCTAATATTATTAGATCTAATCACTACTTCAGATCATATATGAATAAGATCTGATCTAATCTATATTTATGATCCATATAATCTGGCTCTGATATCAGTTGAAGGATCGTGTTATGCACCGGATCGGTTGGGAATAGAGATAGCAGATTTCAAAATTTTTTTGATCTGATCTGGCATGTGATGCATAGATTTAAATCAAATTTATTAACCATTTATATCAACATATAAGAAAGAATAGAAATGTGATAACGTTGATCACCTTGCGCGGGTAGAAGGACATCGCAGTTTGATAATCATTGGATCTGAAGTTCGTTATTGAGCTGCATACTTATCCGACCTCTATAGGTATCCACTCAGATCTAATCTGTGATACTTTCTCCTTCTTCAATCCATCTACTCTTAGATAGATCTGCAAGCTCCTTGATCAGATTCAAATCTGATCTTCGACAGGGCTCCGATCGATGCTTGATCGTAGTCTTCTCACTCCTTGCATAGATCTGATGGCTTTTGACACTTCAAATCCACCAGATGGTTTGTCCAACACACTTGGACATGGAAGAGCTTCAGATATCAAAGAGTGGAGAGGGAGTTGGCATGGAGAGAATGGAAGGAGGCGATGAAATTTTTTTTCTCATAAAAAAATATCTCCTGTGATGGATAATGCCCTATTTATCTTTTCATCTGATTGAATCAGATGCTTAAAATAGAAGGACTCTTCTGTTATCGCCCCATCTGATTTTCTTCCACGTCTTGTCATAGAAAACTAATGAGAAAAGCCAGTTGGCATGGAGAAAGGATAGGAAGGTTATCGTCCCATTCAAACTCCTCTATTTCGAATTCAAACAATTCAAATTTTAAATCAACTTTAAATTCAAATGAGATCATATCTCTTATATATCCTTATCTACCAGTGGATGAGGCTTATCCCACTCCCTCTCTCTTATTTGTATTTGGGTGACACACATGGATCAAATCCATATGGTCGCACATCCCTTCCATTGGCTAGAATAATTGGGTGGCACCAATACTTGGCGCCCCTACAAACCTAATCTGATTAGGTCATGAATTGAACCTGGGCTTACTAACATTTGGAACCCAATTCAAACTTGCATCTATTTGGTTAAATCCTATCTAATAGAGAACCCAAATCAAGTAGAAGAAAATGGGTTTAACCATGTGCTAGCATGGCTCCCTTAAACCTAAAACTAGAACTTAATTAATTCTAATCCAATTAGACTACACTTAACCCAATTGTACAATCGAAGACCAAAATCTTTATTTATGTGATCTCATAAGTCCAATTCTATCTGGTAGTGAGATATGTTGTGATCTCTATCAGTAACATCATCGAAACTCTTTTCGATTGATCGAAACTCTTTCCAATTCAGTCAATTAAGAATCATTGATTATCAAAATGATTCTTAATTAGTCTCATAATCCATCAGTGACACCTAGCAGCATGTGGTGGCAATCTAGTAGAACTAAAGAATAAATCTCTAGGTACAGTTACCATATGATCTAGTTCTTCTATCGTAAGTTCCGACAGGACTGAGATCAAGATTAACTCATCAAACCTCATTCCTGTCATATGATAGAATCAATCGATTCAAGTCTGATGTGAAATCTAATAAAAATATCTTTCTATTTTTTACATTGTCATGGCTATAAACTTTAGGACTCAATCTCATAATCTTCATAGGACTACTCTTTTATCGAGATCGATAGATTCTATCTTGGTGTAACCTAATTTCTATAATGAACATCTATACCTTAAGACTTCATATGGCTAGGAGATTGAGTTATGATGTAGTCAAACTATAGTATCCTCAAGATAAATGGCTGGTGCACCTCAGGTCAGAGAACTAAACACACAACCATAGCTATGAACATGTCACTGACAAGAAGGTGATATTCTTGTGATTGTTCGTGATTGATCACTCTCAGTATCCTTATTCTTAACAAACATCTATACTTTCGCTCCAATGTCTCTACACCATAGATTCAAGACTCACCTATTCGAAAGAAGCAATCATACATCAATCTTTCGGATCAATCACCATCGTCGTGATATTCCTACGATCAGAAGTAATTTATGAGTTAACTATAATAACACATATCTCAAATTCTCAACTCTTAAAGATATGTATTATCATACCTATTAATCCAATGAATGATTCACAGACATAATTAAACATAATATGAATGAAAATAATCTAATTTTATTAATATAAAAGTCAATTTTATAAATTATGCTTTAAAAAAAATTTATAAGTATCAGTTAATCTGGCTTCTAGGACATACATCCAACAGTTAGATGCATGTTGAAGAGTAAGTAGATGCCGAAAAAATTTTTAGGCTGAAGCTGTTTCATATGTCGTTTATTTTTCTAACTGTTATTGATAAGTAATATATTTTTATATTTGTTAAAAATATTTTGATAATTTATGATGCTAACATCTTCTTAAAAACTTAATTTTATGAATAAATTGGATTATCTTGCAAAAACAAATAATTTTAAAAAAATATAAAATTAGAGTATATTTATAAAAAAAATAGATATT
This sequence comes from Elaeis guineensis, assembly GCF_000442705.2. Lineage (NCBI taxonomy): Eukaryota > Viridiplantae > Streptophyta > Magnoliopsida > Arecales > Arecaceae > Elaeis > Elaeis guineensis. Next base: position 2,846,840 of record NC_026003.2, read on the forward strand.
GATTTAATTGAGAATCTAAGTATCAAAATATTAAAAAATTAATAAAAAAAATTAATGTATATTTTTTTAATTTTTTTAGATAAAAATCAGAGCAAAAATCGAGTGAAAATATATTAAAAAATAAATTTTATTATCTTCGGTGCACGGTGGACCGGTTGGTCGGTCCACAGAGTCAAGGTGCAGTCCATGGAAAATAATACACGATCCACAAGTGCCGCTCACAGCGGGTTGAGATGATTTTGCGCAATCCAACGATCCATAATCATCCCGACTTAGATCCAACGGCTGCTGTTCGTTGTCGGTTGATAAGAGAGATTTGCACGATCCAACGACTGAAATTTTATCTGAAGTATGATCAGATGGTCAGAAATGCATCCGACTTTGATAAGGATTAAAACATCAAATTTTGGGCTAATCTGGGCAGTTTAAAGGTGATCCGACAATTAGAAATTAATGTAAAGGGTATTATACGAATTCTAAGGGTTTTAGGATTCTTTTTTCCATCAAAAAAATATGAAAAATTTATCTATAAATAGAAGGTCCGAAAATAAGAGTAGAAAGAAAAAAATTAAAAAAAAAAAAAAAAAAATCAAAGAGCTTTAAGAATCAAATATTGGAAGATTATGTAGCTAGAGATCTTAATGCGTGGCTAAATCTTTTCAATCCAAAATACGATGAAGCCTGTAAATAAATTTTTATTTTTTTTCTTATATTTAATTTTTATATAATAAAATTATACTTTTATTTCATATCTTTTTTTTGAGATATTGATCCAGTCTATATGACCTATACCCTCTATTGACGTACCATGATCTCTGGATATGGTACATACTTTGAAGAGATAGATCGTGATATGTTAGATTAAATCTTATATCTTGTAATTAAATTTAGATAGTTTATACTCTGATAGGATGAGCTGTGATCTACTGATACAGTCCGTATCCCCTAGAGATAAGCTATACTAATACCTTAATCACAAGAATTAATATTTACAATATAAAAAAAAATAAATCTAATTTGCATGGTGGATTCAAAATTTTTGAATTATTTCTCTAACTTATTTTCTTTCATAAATTAATTTATATTTATAATTAAATTTTTGTTATTTTATTTTTTTAATCCTTCTACAATCAATTCTCTTTTATTTCTTCTTAAAAAAAATAATCATCCTAAATCCCTGTAGAAACAATCCTGACTCACCCTATCTATATAGTTTGAGTTGGCTTTTATTCTTGATCGCCTATGACAGCGATCAAATTTTAACATCATTGTTGGAGATCTAGGCACGATTATTTTTTTATTAAAAAAAATTATCTTATTCTTAGTTTTTTTTATTTGCTTTCTAATTTGCTTAGTTCTTTAGTCAAACTTACTTTCTTTCAAAAAAAAATTCTCTATATTGACACCTTATAATCTACTTAGAAAATTAGATACTTAATCACAAAACTTAAAAAGTGAAACAAATCAATTTACTCTTGACTAACTACCAAATCTGGCCATCTTTTCTTCTTGTATTACATAAGTCCATAAAACATCTTAAGGGCACAAACTCTAAACAAGATAAGGTAGAAATTTCATCACCCTTCCTTGGCCCACAAACCACCATCCTGCATATTGTATGGACCTAAATCTTAACTTAAAATTAATTAGACGTTGGCCTCTAAGGACTCTCGAGCTCAATAGGACAAAGGATCCAAAGAGTTAGACCGGGTTAGGATTAGTCAGTTTGATTGGTATCTAGAAAAATGGTTCAGAAACTATATCCTAAAGGAAGGTGGTTATTTAATTAGTTTCATTCGCTTATCTGGCCAACTCAGTTGGTGTCTAAAGAAAGCAACGAGGGGACCCTCACCAATCTTACACTTACTTGGCCAGTTGAGTGGCTAGTCTTTTACCTGGAGTACTCAAAGACAACCTTGGTAGTTAGGAGCTGTCTAAATCTAGGGTTACCCATAGCTAGGATTGATTGCATAACTTGATTACTAACCTACAAACATTAACCTTAATTAAAATGCTCTTTTCTATCGTCTCTGGATTTAGGACTCCTTAGGCTCCCATCTTTTGTACTCTCTTCTCATCTATCTCTCCTTCCTCTTCTCTTTAAAAAAAATTACAAAAATAACTAAAATTCTCAAATTTTTTCTTGGATAAGGATATTTGGTCATTTAATGAGAATTGATTCAAACTCTATCCTAATCCAAGAAAATTTTGAGTTCAGAATGAGTGAAGTCAATCAATCTCAGGTCCTAAAAGATCTTTACTATCTTGTTGGATCAGCCTAACTATCTTGTATCAGACTTCCCCAAACCAATGCAACAACTTTTGAAATTAAACCTCAAATCATTAACATGCTCCCTAAATTCACTGGTAATGAAGATGCATATATTTTTATTAGAGAATTTGAGGAAGTATGTGACACCATGAGAATACACCAATTGTCAGATGATGCTATTAAACTTAGGCTGATTAATTTTGCTCTCAAGGACAGTGCTAAGAAATGGTTATATAGTCTACCCAACCACTCGATTACAACTTGGGATGGATTTGTAAAAACTTTTGAGAAAATTTCTTCCACATCATAAAACAGCTAAGTTAAGAAATAAATTAACCAATTTTATCAATTTAGGGATGAGTCTTTCTGGAAGTGTTTGTATCATTTCAAAAACCTTTTAACCCAATACCCACACCATGGAATTGAGACTTAGAGACTATGCCAAATCTTTTATGAGGGACTAGACCCAAACTCTAGAACCATGCTAGAGTCAATGTGTCAGGACCAGCTTATGTATAAGGAAGCCAATGAAGCTGACAATTCTTAGAGGATCTAGCAGAAAAAGCCTGCAGTGGGAAGCAACCAGGGAACCTACAAAAGGTGCTATGCACCAAGTATCCACATCCCTAGCTATAGAGGCCAAAATAGATACTATACTATGTAGGTTAGAGGCCTTAGAACTCAAGGGACACACCCAAGTGAATCTAGTTTCAACATCTACTTGCAATGGATGTAATGCCACAGACCACATCATGGAAGAATGTCCCTTTTTAATGAACCAAACTGGGAATGAAGTAGCACAGGTTAATGCTGCCTACTACAAATCTACAAATAACCCTTATGCACCAACGTAAATCCAGATGGAGGAATCACCTAACTTTTCTTGGTCATAAGGGTCAAATCCCAGTAGACCTGTCCTTAATCAATCCAATCAAAGCCCCACTCAACCATCAAATTATTCACAAGGCTTCAACAATGATCAAAGGCTTAATGCACTAGAAAAAGAGTTAGAGATTTTAATAAAAATCACTTCTGATAGTATATAATTTAATGATCAAAAGCATAATTGCTAGAGAAAAGTCTTAAGCTTGACAAAAAACAAAACAATTTCATGCAAACAGGGCCAACTTGTAAATTCAAACACCCAAGCCATTGCCCATCTAGAAATATAATTAAGTCAGTTCGCTACCACCATAAGTGAAAAGAAAAAAAAAATGGTCAAGCCAATCTGAACATAACCCAAGAGCCCAAATTGATCAACAATCTCAACCTGAAGGTCGATTCAACCATTAAATGCAATTCACACCTTAAGGTCTGGGAGATAAGTAGACAATCAGTAGGTATAACTGAGAACCAAGAAGACCAATCGACTGAACCACAGACTGATCAGACCAAGTCTGACGATCCTAAATCAATAGAGGTTGATGAGCCATCCAAGCCAATTCAGAACCCATCACTAGGTTAAGCAAGTTGAGACATCAACCACCAATCCTATAGCTCTTTTTTCAAATAGACTTAGGTCCAACAGACACTCAGCCCACATGGATCAAATCTTAGAGATATTCAAACAAGTGAAAGTAAATATTTTTTGCTAGATATGATCCAACAAGTTTCACTTATGCTAAGTTTTCAAAGACCTATGCACAAAGAAGAAGACCACTAATGTTCTCAAGAAAGCTTCTTGCAGCTAGTGTGAGCTCATATCTTTCAAGCCACATGCCAGTCAAGTACAAAGATCCAGGTCTCCTACAATCTCATGTGTCATTGGAGAAACCATCATTGATAGGCCTTATTAGACCTAGGGCTAGTGTGAATATCTTACCTTATTCGTCTATGAGAAATTAGGGATAGTAGAATTAAAGCCTACAGAAATTATATTACAATTGGCAGATCGATCATGAGAATCCCAAGGGAGTTGTGGAGGATGTGCTAATCAAGGTAGTGATTTATTTATCCTGTGAATTTTGTGATCCTAGAAACTGAATCAGTGTCAAACCCAAAAGGTACATCTCATCATCTTAGGTAGATCATTTTTAGCAACCACCAATGCCTGATCAACTTCCGATGGACCATGAAGCTCTCATTTGAAATATGTCCATTGATCTTAATATTTTTAATCTTGAAAATAAAAAAGACCAATTAGTTGATGTAAACTTGATCCAGGATGAGATCTATGAGACCATTGATCCAGGGAAGAAGATTTTAACTGTAATCTCTGGCAGATCAAAAATTTGAAATAGCTTATGAAATTTCTTCATCTAGTGATCAGAGAGTTCATCCAAATGGCAACCACCTGTCGAATCACTTGTAAAGATAATTTTCTGAATAACCAATTGAAGAAATTCAAGTCCAGAGGTTAATCCCTGCTTGATTCACCTCACCCACCTTACCACTTGAATTTGTCAATCCAATATTTGATACGGATAAGTGAGATAAATTAGTATGGTCTGGCTGAAGATGATAAACTTAGCACTCTTTGGGAGAAATCAATTTTTTTTTATTTTATTTTAATTATTTTTATTTTTTTAAGAATAAAGACTGCTCTATGTGGAAGCACCTGTCAATAATTTGGTCTGACTGAAGACAATAAACTTAGTATTTTTGGGAGGCAACCTAATTTCATTTTTACTTTCTTTTACATTTTGTTTAGGTTAATCGAGCTTGCTTCGATCTTTTGTAGAGATTTGAAGATAAAATTGGCTAAATTGGGGGAGAACTAATTTTGAAAAGACTTCTGGATCAGGTGACATCTCTCTTTTTTTTCTCTTTGCATGCACCCTTATTTTTTCTATCCATTGAGGACAATATGATTAAGTTGGGGAAGAATAAGAAAAAATTTAAAATTTTTAAGTCCTCAAGTAAGTTAGTATTTAGTATTTAAGACCTGATTAACTTAAGAATCGAGTTAAATCAAGTATTTTTTTAAAAAAATTGATGTATAAATTAGAAATTTTGAGATATTGAGGGATCAATATTACGAAAACTCAATAAGAATTAAGTTTAGAACTTAAACATTTTTTTTGAGAATTTTAAATTTTTCTACCAGCATCAAAGAAGAGTTTATTCTTATGATTTATTAGATAACTATATATTTTTTATATATTTAATATTAAAAAAAAATTTCAAGTACTTCATGCTGAGTAATCGGGTCTCTTTGCTAAGTAAGCATTGAGTTTCCATCAAAAGTATGAAGGAAAAAAAACTTTGTTTAAAGCTAGTTTTAACTCGTAGCCTGTTTGATTCGAGTAAGTAGGTCGAGGGTATTCTATACCTAGTATCCTAAAATCATCTGGTTGGAGTCATTGACTGAAAACTCGCTACATGGTCAAACAGAAAGCTTAAGAGTTAAGACACTCAATAGTAATACAACTTAAAAAAAAAAAAATCAATAAATGAAGGATAGAAGTAACAATATACATTCCATATGAGGTTAATGATTTGGAGATAAAGGTAAAATAATTTAAAAAAATTAAAAAATATTTAGTATTCTTAGCTTAACTCTCACATTGATTAGTATTAATACTCAATGACATACCTCACTCACGCTCTATGAACATCATGATTCTTTTTAAACATATTTGATGAAACTTGAAATTTTAAGTTAAAGTACTTAATTCTAAATTCTTTCTTTACTCGAGGACGAGCAAAGTTCAAGTTAGATGTGATAAGTGGTATATTTTTATATTTATTAAAATATTTTTGATAATTTATGGTGCTAACATCTTCTTAAAAATTAATTTCATGAATAAATTAGATTTCTTATAAAAATAAATAATTTTAAAAAATATAAAATTAGAGCATATTTATAAAAATAATATTGATTTAATTGAGAATCTAAGTATCAAAATATTGAAAATTAATAAAAATTTAATCATATTTTTTAATTTTTTTAAATAAAAATTAGAGCAAAAATATCTTAAAAAATAAATTTTATTATCTTCGTGCACGGTGGATCAGTCGGTCGTCACAGAGTCAGGGGCGGTCCATCAAAAATAATACACGTCCACAGCATGGCTCATAGTGGTTGAGATGATTTTGCCGATCCAATGGTCCACAATCATCCCAACTCAGATCCAACGGCTGTTGTTCATTGTTGGTTGATAAAGGAAGATTTGCATGATCCAATGATTGAAATTCTATCTGAGAATGATCGAAGGTCAAAAATGTATCCGACTTTGATAAGATTAAAACATCAGATTTTGGATTGATCTGGTGGTTCAAAGGCGATCCGATGGCAGAAATTAATATAAAGTATTATACGAATTCTAAGGTTTTAGGACTCCTTTTCCTACCAAAAAAATATAAAAATTATCTATAAATAGGAGTCTGGAATAAGAGTAGAAGGAGAAAAAATTAGAGAAAAAGTAAAAAAAAATAGAGAAAAAAATTAAGGAGCTTTAGGGATCAAATATTGAGAGATTATGGAGCTAGAGATCTTGATGCGTGGCTAAATCCCTTCAATCCAGGAATATGATGAAGCCTGTAAATGATTTTTATTTTTTTTTTATATTTAATTTTTATATAATAAAATTATGCTTTTATTTTATATCTTTTTATTTTTTTTGAGGTATTGATCCAGCCTACACGACTATACCCTCTATTGACGTGCCGTAATCCTGGATACAGTACATGCTTTGGAGAGATAGATCGTGGTATGTTAGATTAAATCTTATATCTTATAATTAAATTTAGATAGTTTATACTCTGATAGGATGAGCTGTGATCTACTGATACATCTGTATCCCTTAGAGATAAGCTATACTAATATCTTAATCACAAGAATTAATATTACAATATAAAAAAAAAATAAATCTAATTTACATGTGGATTTGAAATTTTGGATTATTTTCTAACTTATTTTTTTTATAAATTAATTTATATTTACAATTAAATTCTTGCTATTTTATTTTTTTTAATCCTTCTACATCAATTCTCTTTTATTTTTTCTTTAAAAAAAATAATCACCCTAAATCTCTATGAAATGATCTCGACTCATCCTATCTATATAGTTTGAGTTCATTTTTATTCTTGACCGCCTACGACAGCGATCAGTTATACAACCAAGAGCCAAAGGATGTGATGCCCTAAGAAGCGTAGAGTAGATGCAGGCCAAGTATATCACATTTGGTGTCTTTGACTTCATTGCTTATACATATATTTTAACAAGAAAGAATCAAGCTTAATGATAGAAGTGAGAAGTACATATATATGGCTATGATGCAAATTCCAAAGGCTACAAGTTGTTCAACCCAAGCAACAGAAAGATCTTGATCAATAGAGATGTTGGTTTGATGAGAAGCCATCATGGGTTTGGAGTTCACAAGAGGAGGAATCTTATGATTTCTTTCCATATTTTGAAGAAGAAGATTTAGCCATTAAAGCTTCTCAAAAACTTGCTTCACCACCAACTTCACCAACTCCTATCTTTTATGGATCAACATCCTCATCTTCATCCATATCAAGTTCAAGTGAAGGGCCTCAAAGATGTAGAAGTCTTGTTGATATTTACAATAAAATCAAAATGTTAGATGATGTTACTTTATTTTATTTTTAAACTAATGCTGAACGTTTGAGTTTTGAAGAAGCTAGGAAAGAAAAGAAATGGATCCAAGCTATGAATGAGGAGATACAAGCCATAGAGAAGAATAGACATAGAAGTTGGCTAGTCTACCAAAAGGGTAGAAGGCAATTGGAGTCAAATGGGTGTTCAAAGCTAAGAAAAATGCTAAGGATAAAGTGGTGAGATACAAGGCAATGTTTGTAGCTAAAGTATACAAGTAAAGAGAAGACATTGACTACTAAGAGATATTTGCTCCTATTGCAAGATTAGAGATAATTAGATTACTTATCTTATCTATAGCTTATAATTATTGAAAAATTCATCAATTAGATTTAAGTCCACCTTTCTTAATGGCTATCTTGAAGAAGAAGTCTATATTGAACAATCCTGGAGGTATGAGGTTAAAGGTCATGAAGACAAGTTGCTAAAGTTGAAGAAAGTCTTGTATGGATTGAAGCAAGTGCCAAGAGTATGGAATAGCCAAATTGATAAATATTTTCAGTAAAATGGCTTCGCTAGATGCTTACATGAATATGCACTTTATGTGAAGGAGCAAAATAGAGATTATTATTTGCATGCATTTTTGTGGATGATCTTATCTTCATCAGCAATAATCCATGTATTTTTGAAGAGTTTAAGAAGACTATGCTACAAGAATTTGAAATAATTGTATGGGTCTTATGTCCTATACTTGGAAATTGATGTGATGCAACTAAAGAAGAAATTTTCATCTCATAAGAAGGATACACAAGTACTTAAGAAGTTCAATATGTTAGATTGCAAACCGATTAATACTCTTATAAAGTGTGGTATAAAGTTATCCAAAATGAATCTAAAAGAGATAGATTCTATACTATTCAAGATTCTTTTGGGGAATTTAAGATATTTGACATGCATAAGGTTAGACATTTTATTTGCCATTAGGCTTGGAGGCCGCTTCATAGAAAATCTTCTAATTCTCACATGAAGGTAGCAAAGAGAATTCTCTATTATTTAAAAGGTACTCTTGAATTGGTGGGCTATTATCATAGTGATTTTGCTAGAGATCTTGATGATAAAAAAGCACCACTAGTTTTATATTCTTCTTAGATGATAATGCAATTTCATGGAGTTCTAAGGAACAACCCATAGTGACACTTCTGCATGTGAGTCCGGATATGTTGCTGCAACATCTTATATTTGTTATGTTACATGGCTAAGAAGACTCTTAAAAGAATTTTATTTACCACAAGAAAAGCTACAAAGATTTTAATTGATGATGAGCCAACTCAAGCTTTAATAAATAATCCAATTTATCATGATTGAAGCAAGCATATTGACACAAGATTTCATTTCATTCGAGAGTAAATTGCTAAGAAGAAATTGAGTTGAAATATATAAAGTCTTTTGATCAAATTGTATTTTCACAAAGGCTCTCAAATATGAGAACTTTTAGAACATATAGCTAAAGCTTGAAGTAATGAAAAGATCAAGTTTAAGAAGGGATGTTTTTTGAAAGTAAACTTGACTATGGAGATTTATAATCTTTATTATTGAGGTTAATTTTGAGCTAGATATCTTATTAAAGACTTCAATAACTGTGGACAAATAATATATTGTTGAAAAGTTATATCTATCTAGTTTCTAACACTTCAAATATTACATGAATCTAAATTTTCTATAGAGTTATAATCATATTGATGAAGGTGTGCAGTCTATCTGAGAAATCCAAAAAATTGATGTTCCATTTTTTTTGTATTTATGTTTGTAATGCTGAGTTATTTATTTAGCAAATGTATGTATGATCATTAAAAGTCAGTTTCTATCATTAATTTGATTCTAATATTCATTTGAGTGCTATAAATACACCATATATCAAGGCAAAGTATGTAAGTGTTTGGAAACAACAAAGTATTCAATCAAATTTTCAAGTACCTCTGTCTTTCTTTTTGAGTGTGTGTGTGTGAGCCCACCTCTTTCCAACAAGAGGGACAACCCAATTTGCGAAGTCAACACTGATGTTGAGCAAGACTCGATCGATGATGATACACCATATTTACGATGTTGCTATTCAGAGTAGAGCCAATGAGAAAGGATGCTCCACTGCACAGCATTGAGACTTTCCATCTATAACATTGGTGCGAAGAAGGTGGAGATGAGCCTAGTGATGTAGAGGAGAAGAGGTGAAGATGGTTAGCAGCTAGCTGTCGAATGAGCACCGCTGGTTCTTGGATGTGCTGAAATTTATCTGATCTTTGTACGCTATGGGGAAGAACTCGAGAAAAATATTCATGGAAGTTACACCTCTTGCATCATACTAAATATCAAATGAAAATTGCATCCATTTGTTAAGATGAGAAAGTTCACGGACTGACGTTAACTAGCATTCAACCCCTGCATTACAAGGATTTAATTGATAATAAAGATAATATTTTACATTAAAGGTTGCTCTCACCAATTAATCCTACGATGAGATTAAAGGGTCTCTGAGAGTTCTTCTTTCCAAAGATGGCCTTCCAAACTAGTGAAGATTGCTGTATTTTGCACAAGCTCTAAATCAGAACTACATAACTAAAAGCATTTAGTATATCCCATTTTTCTACATCTTTCTTGAAGATTTTTTTGCATCGTCTAACTTTGCTACCTTGTAGAAGCTTTCTATAACTACCGTGCAAATCATAACCTCAGAGATTGTTTTCTTCTCACATATTAACCCAAATAGCTTTTTTGCTTCTTGAACCAATCCATCTTTGCAGAGCCCACCAAGCATGGCAACTGCTTTAGGGATGAGCACCGTATTCTTCATCACTATAAGAAATTAGACTATTAGCGATGGCTAGTTGCCGTTGTTAATAGTCGACTCCCATCGCTAATAACCTGCCATCATTAATTCATTGTAATAGTCAATCTAAAAAATTTGATCGTTAAATATATTTATTACTGACGAAAATCCTAGCCATTACTAATAAGCTATTAGTGATGGCTTTAGTGATAAAAAATTTTATTACTAATTATTTTTTTTTAAATTAAATTTTTAAAAAAATTAAAAAAATATTAGCGATGTATTTTCATGGCTAATACCATCGCTAATAATTATTAGCGATCAATATTGCCATCGCTAATGCCATCTCTAATTTTTTAATTTTTAAATTAAATAAAAAAATTAAAAAATATTAGCATAGAATTATTACTGCTAATGCCATCGCTAATAAGTATTAGCGACGGTACTATCCATCGCTAATAATTAATTTTATTTTTTTAATAATAATAATAATATTTTTTAAAATTATTTTAATTAATCATAATGAGTTATGATTTTAATATCTATTATAATTAAAATTCAAAGATAATATGACAATCAAAAATTAAAAATTAATTATATTATATTAAAAATATAAATTATATATTTTTTTACAAGCAGTATCAAAAAAAATACAATACATCAAAAAAAAAAAGATCTGATCCTTATCATCGTTCACCTCCTCTTCTCCTGCTCCTCTCGAGTAACGATGGATAAGAGTTAGATGTCCCAGCATCATGTAACAAAAAGAATAAAACAATATTAGTAATTTTGATATGGAGATATATCTTTCAATACGGAGGTATATCTTTCGATACACTCTTCGATTATCGAACAGATTATTTTTATATATTTCATTCGATGATATGAAATTATAGACACCCTCGACCATCGATTAGATAGTTAGATTGAATTTTTAGCCCAAGATCTCTTTTCAGACTCAAACTTAAATATATGAAGTTTTTAAATATGAAAACTTAAAATAAATAAAAAAATTTAGTAATATAATTATCTGATGTGATCATTGAGATGACGAGCCTAGCTGATCGTGCAGCTGTGAATCTCAAAAAAGCTCCACGATCATATTGCGGATGACATTCAGACGGTTTTAAGGTTGCTGGCTCAGAAGCCTCTACACGACCTCCTCCATATATGCATCGCTCTAGGTTTGAAATGTCAAGCCTATAAGGATGTCGAAGGCTATCGAGCTGGTGGAGGATCGAAGCTGTGGTCGAATTGTATGGCCTGACTCCTACTCACCCCTCCGATGGCGCTGAGCTATCCCTCAAGATCAAGGGGGTTGAAAAAGATGGATCATCATGGTATCTCTCAACAATGTACGCCACGTAATGCATTTGCACTATTAAAAATACATTAATTCTAATATAAAAATTCAATTCTGTAATAACTTAATTAGTAAATAAAGTTTGAAATTCTTACCATGATCTATCGCGACATAAAATCTAAATAGTCAGTAGACCTTCTGACTGATGTATGGCCCACCACAACTGTAGTTGGTCTGGTGCATGATCTAACTGCCATATCTATAATAAATAAATAATAAAATTAAATTAATTAAAGTATGCATATAAGAGTTTTTACAGTTTTAGTGAAGATTTTTGGTATAGATTTTTTATCAGTCTATTGGCCATAACATGTGTGCCGACCGAGCCGTCTGTGTGTCTGATCGGATCCTACTAGACGATCCGATTCTGTCAGGCCCTCTGTTGTCTACTGGAGTACTTCTCACTACTCCACTGGTCGTATAAGACCTGCCATATGTCCGTTCATATCCAGTGATCCGTAAAGGACCTCTAGTCCGATGGTGACTGAAAACCAGAGTGCTGGATGGCGAACTGCCTGAGGCTATAGAGGCCATCTCGAAGCCTCCATGTGACCACTCCTCGAAGGTTCGATGGTCAGCCTCCTCATCCTAGGAAGTCTCAAATCGGTAGTACTCCTACAAGATAGAAGCAAATGTGTATTAATATGTAATTAAAATATCAATATATCGAGAATTTAAAAATAACTAGTTTTGACTTACCAAAAATATCTCTCAGATTGCATCACGAGCTTCCGACAATCAACTTGAAAACTCATTCATCGATACCGACATCAATCGACATATGATCTTGGTAACGATAGAGATATAGAAGGCTTTCTAAATGTACTGCAAAATTGATTTCGAAGAATAAATGTTAATTCTAAAATTACTAAATTTTAAACTTATTAATTGAGCATGTAGTACTTACGAGTGGCTCTGGATATGGATGATCTCTCTATCCTCCAGTCGAGTCGAACGTGCCACGAGTCGGATAGATCCTCGACCACGGTGCTATGTTTGAGAGTCGGCGGTCGCTACTGCATGCAACTGTGGGGTCACTGGTGAACCCTTGTCCTTCGAATCTGAGCGCAAAATATCTAATATAAAGAATATTATATTAGTTAATAAATGATAAAATAACATAAATAAAAATATATAAAGTGTTAGAGCTGACCGCTTGGTGTGAGAGGTGTAGAACCATGTGAGCTAGCTGTATGATCGCTCTCTCCTCAAGAGCTCTATCCTCGGCTGGCGCAGCTCCAACCTCTAGAAAACATAATGTATGCTCTCTGAAAATAAAAATAAATAGATTCATCAAATTAATTATACAATTATGGATGGCAATGTAAGATTTAAAATAATACAAGTTAAGTAATTAAAATAATCTAAAAATTATATACTTAGCACTACTCATCGCTCTCTTAGATGTTTAGTATCCTTCAAAATCTTCTTTCGATTTTTCCTCTTCTTCCTCTTCTTCTTGATCTTCTTCTTCTTCTTGGAGAGGATTGTCCTTTAAAACAATCTTAGTAGGATCTACCTCCTCATATTGGCCATCTTCATATAGGAGAATTTCTGAAGCATCTAATTCCACATCATCAAAGGATTGATGGACTCCTACTGTCTCATTCTCTTGAAAGTATTCTGGTAATTAGGACTCTTCTTCTTCTTCGAGGACGTAATAAATGGTTCGAGATTTAATTTTGCATACAGCCCGTCAATCATTCGTTCCTCTTTCTCTTGATGAAAAAAGAGTATAATATACTTAAGCAGCTTATGCAGGTAGTACAAATGGCTCGTTGATATAAGCTTTTGATCTATATTTGATTTTAATAAGCCCATACCATGGATCAACCTTCATACTATTGTTGGTATCGAATCATTGGCACTTAAATAGAATGATACTATTACCTCCAATATAGCTCATCTTAATCACTTCTTTAAGGATTTCATAATAGTCACTCTCCGTCTTATCTTCCCACCAGCTACTTTTTATACATATACTACTGTTCATTATGCTTTTATAATTTCATATTGCTGGGTGTGAAATTTGAAATCATTTACATTACAACCATTATAGCATGTCACGTATTTTTTAAGCTCATAACCTAATGGTCTCAACTTTGTTGGTATGGACTCGCTCCCTTAAATGACCTGCATATTATAAAAAGAATAAATTAAAAAAAATCAAAACATATAAAATGATAATGGATGCTTACCAATTGATGGAACCAATATATAAAGTTCTCTGAGCGCTGTGTTGATATTTTTTCATCACTAATGCTCAAATTTTCTCCTTTCAGCATCTCATCACATTGCTTAAATATGCATAAGATAAGTATAATAAAATAAGTGATTAAAAAGTTAGGATTGTGATGGATACTTACAGAATATATGGGTCGAGCTCCATGCAGTTTAGCAAAATATATATCCCTGTCTGTCAGAGTTCAGTATCGAAGAAAACTTAACAAACCTCGTGCCCAAATTTTTGAGTGGGATAGGTAAATATTGAGATCTCCTGCTCTGATCTCATGTTACAATGCTACCCAGCATCTTCCTTTGGCTGAGCACTCTGCATGTCGAGACCCAAGTCCCATGCATCTAATTAATTAATTAATTAAATATCTAACTAATTAATTAAATCAATATTTAATTAACTTTTAGTGACAGCAGTAGCTGTCACTAATGCCGTCACTAATACTAGACAACATTAGCCATCGTTAATACTCACAATAGTAGGTGTGCTGGCATGGAAACGAGGCCGCAGGGTTGGGGCCGTGGGCTAGGAGTGGCAGGGCAAGGGCCGCACGTTTAGGTTGGCGGGGATTGGGCCATGGGGAACTCGATGGGGCAGGGACCGCAGGGTCCGACTGATGGGGTCGGGGCGGTAGCAAGCGAGGAGGGGCTGGGGTGGTTGGCTAAGAGCCGCAGCATAGGAGGCACCAGTGGGGTCAGGGCAGCCATGGGTGAGGCAGGGCCAGGGCGGCGGGCGAGGGGCTGCAGCGTAGGAGGTGCCAGCGGGATCGGTGTAGCCGCGAGCGAGGCGGGGCTAGAGCGGCTGGCTTGGGGTGGCGGTGCAGGAGGCACCAGCAGGGTCGGGGCAGCCACGGGTGAGGTAAGGCCGGGGCAGCAAGCTTGGGGCCACGGTGTAGGAGATGCTGGCAGGGTCAGGACGGTCGCAGGCGAGGTGAGGTCGGGGTGGCTAGCTCCAGGTCGTGGCTAGGAGGTGCCAGTGGGGTTGGGGTGATCGCGAGCGAGGAGTGGCAGGCTCGAGGCTGCGGCATAGGAGGCGCTAGCGCAGTCGGAACATCAAGAAGAAGGACACGCATGGAGCAAGGAATGCTGGGAAGGACGTGCCGGGGAGGGGGGTCGCCACCGATCAGGAGGAGGCACCAGCATAGTGGGAAAAAGTTGAGAAGGAGGAGAACAAGAGGAGATTTGTGGGAAGAAGAAGAATGAGCGTAGAAATTTTTTTTCCTCCGACGAGCTAGGGGTGTATTTTAGTGAGACTATTACCGACGGCAAGATGACCATTGGTAATACGGTTGGTAAAACCTCATTTTACATGCCAAGATATTAGTGACGATAGTTTTCATCACTAATAACTATTCATCATCGCTAATACTATTAAATTTTTATTGAAATATTAAATTTTAATATTAATTTTTTAAAAAAATTTTAAAATAATATTTTTTTGCAACGATAAATTATTCCGTCGCTAATGATGTCGCTAATACTATTAAATTTTAATATTAATTTTTTCTCCTTGATCAATTTTTGGGTGGTTAAAAATTATTATTGAATTTTATTTAACTTTTGGACTTAATTAATTTATGGATCAATTCTTAATTGATTTATATTAGATTTAATTTAATTAAGCTTGACTTAATTTGAGGCTAGTTGGATTTTAATATTCTAAGTAGGACTTGGATTTAAAATTTAATTAAATTAGATTTGACAAAATTTTAAATTAGATTTGAATCGAATTCGAATTGAATTCAAATTGAATCATGGATCAAGTCTTAATTGATTTAAATCAGATTTAATTTAATTAGATTAGACTTAATTTGAGGCTAATTAGATTTTATAATCCAAGTAGGATTTAAATTCAAAGTCTTATTGAATTAGGTTTGATAAGATTTCGAATTGGATTCGAATCAGGTTCGAATTGGATTCGAATTGAATCATAGATCAAATCCTAATT
Source organism: Elaeis guineensis (assembly GCF_000442705.2). Taxonomy (NCBI): domain Eukaryota; kingdom Viridiplantae; phylum Streptophyta; class Magnoliopsida; order Arecales; family Arecaceae; genus Elaeis; species Elaeis guineensis. Next base: position 2,862,979 of record NC_026003.2, read on the forward strand.
AATTTAAATCAAATTTAATTTAATTAAGCTTGACTTAGTTTGAGGCTAATTTGATTTTATAATCTAAGTAGGATTTAGATTTAAAGTCTAATTGAATTAGGTTTGACAAGATTTCGAATTGGACTCGAATCGGATTCGAATTGGATTTGAATTAAATCATTGATCAAATCCTAAATAACTTAAATCAGATTTAATTTAATTAGGTTTAACTTAATTTGAGACTAATTAGATTTTATAATCCAAGTAATATTAGATGTGTACTCTAGAAGTCAATCTTGACTGACACATACTTTTTTTAGGACATATTTTGTACTTGATAGGCAGTCTTTATAGTCAATCATATCTTATGTATCCATGATTTATCCTAAAAATTAATAAAGATAATTTTGTATATTCTCAAGGTATTGAAAATTTGAGACATACATCATTAGTGGTTAATTTCTAAATACTCTCGATCGAAGGATCGTCACGGAGGACAGTGAACAATCCATTCAAGATCGATGCACGGATCACCTCCCTTTAGGGCATATGAGTCTTGAGTCTGCGGTGTAGAGATACTGAGGTGAGAGTGCAGGTGGTTGTTAAACAATAACTTATACTGAGTATGACCAATATGAGAAATCACTTGGATATCTACTCACTCGTCAGTGATCTTTTTCGATGCTGTAGTGGTGTGACTGGTCCTTTAACCTGTGGTGTGTTGGCTATTCACAGCAAAGCTACCTAGATTGACTGCATGTTTTCTTGGTCCCTAGCCATTTGGATCCTTACTGTGTATGTTGGCTATTGTAGGTTCAGGTTCACTGTTTGGAGTAGGATGCATGTAGATGGAATCTATCGATCTTGGTAGAAAAGAAAAAATCTTATACGATTCATAAGACTGAGTTCAGAAAATCTCTAGCCAGAATAAGTGTGAATACTGAAAAAAAATTTTTATGGGATTGATAGATGAACTCGAGTCGAGCCAATCTAGTATATGACTGACAATGGAGTTTGACGAGTTCTCCATGACCTCCATCAAGTCGGAACTCACGATAGAGGGATTGTATCACACGATAACTGTACTTAAGGGTTCATCTTTTCTGTTCTGCTGAATTATCACTACATGTTGCTAGACATCATTGGTGGATCAAAAGAACTCACTAAGATTATTTTCGGATCAACGATCTTTGTTGAGGTGAGTTGGAATTGTTTTAGCCTATCGAAAAGAGTTTCGATGATACTGTGATGGAGATTATGGTATGTCTCACTACCAGACAGAATAGAACCTAAGGGGTCACATACAAAAAGAGCATCACCTGATCAATGACTTGGATCATATTTAAATTATCAATCGGATTGATAGTTTGAATTTTAAAAACTGCTAATTTGTAAGTGTTACAGTTTTGGCAGCTACTAATTGTTTGCGCAGGGACTTAATTGTAAATATTATAATTTTTTAAAAATTGATTAAATTATGAATTAAATTTTAATTAATTTAAATTAAATTAAATTTGATTATATTTAATTTAATTTAATACTAATTGGGTTCAATTATCCAAATCAGATTTGGATTACAAGCTTGATTGGATCAGGCTTGACAGCTTTTTTGAATTCGACTCGATTCGAACTCTATTTGAACCCGATTAAGGTCCAACTTGAACCAGAAGAACTATGACTCAGAGAGCCCAGGTGCTTTGGAACTCTCTCTCTAGACATCATGCAAAGAAGGGAAGAGAGGTGTTATTTTTCTCATCTTTCTTTTCTTGCACGCGTGAAAAGGGAGAGGGTATTGGCGCCCCACCTTATCTGATATTCTTTTTCCTCCAGATTTTTTTTATTTGAATTTGATTCAAAATAAGATAGAAATCCATCTGATTGGGGCGTGAAAGAATTTTTTTGTATGACAAAAAAAATTGAGGAAAGGTGGACGTGCACTAATTGTGAGTGGAGGTTTCTTTCTTACATCACAACTTTATCTCAAGACCTTTCTACCCTTTGATTTGATTTGAACGCCCAAGATCAAATAGGATTTGATCTATTAAGGCGTTAAGAAAGAGATTGTGTGTAAGATAAGAGGTGTGGTGCGACAAAAAAAAAGGGCATGAGGTTTCTTGCATTAAAAGAATAGGCGACTTCGTTTGGACACAAGAATTTTTTCAACGCCCAACTTCCTCCTCCTCCTTTCTCCCTTCATGTCTATGCCCACATCAGATAGAGATCAGACCTAAGAAGAGAAAGAAAGAGAATAAGAGAAGAAGAAGGATTTTTCTTCTCTTTATGGTGATCTGATTTAGATCCAATCAGATCTGCACGAAAAAGTTCGCACAGTGATCTCCTTCTTCGAGATCTAGAAGAAGAGATCTAGATTTAAGAATGAGAAGCGAGATCTACAAGGTGCTAGCATATCGATGATCTCGGTGCTCTAATTAGACATCTTCGTATGGATACCAGCAGAGGTCGGACGCGTGCACGGCTATGATCAGAACCTGGGACATCCACAGGATCCAAGGTATGGAGATCTGATCTTCGATTTATTTTTTTAACTGTTTGTTTTCTTTTTCAGATTTCAGATCATGGTTGAATGTTCGTATCAAGATCCTAACTACGATTTTCAGATTAGATCTGGTATATAAATAAATTAAAAATATTTTAATTTATTTATTTTCATGGTTTATGTTTAGAAAAATTTTTGAACTTCACGTACGAAACCGTAGCGGTTTTCTAACAAGTAGGACTTAGATTCAAAGCCTAATTGAATTAGATTTAACAAAATTTCGAATTAGATTCGAATTGAATTATAGATCAAGTCTTAATTAATTTAAATTAAATTAAATTTAACTAAGTTTGACTTAATTTGAGACTAATTAAGTTTTATAATCCAAATAAGATTTGGATTCAAAGTCTAATTGAATTAGGATTAACAGGATTTCGAATTAGATTCAAATCAGATTCGAATTGGATTCGAATTGAACCCAAATTGAAAATTATTTTCTCCTAATTGATTTAAATCAGATTAAATTTAATTAGGCTTGACTTAATTTGAGGATAATTAAATTTTATAATTCAATTAGGATTTGGATTCAAAGTCTAATTAAATTTGGTTTAACACGATTTTCAATTGGATTTGAAACAGTTTTGAATTGGATTCAATCGAATTCAAATTGAAAATTATTTTCTTCTAATTGATTTAAATCAGATTAAATTTAATTAGCCTTGACTTAATTTGAAGGTAATTGGATTTTACAATTCAAGTAGGACTTCGATTTAAAGTCTAATTGAATTAGAATTGATAGGATTTCAAATCGGATTCGAATCGGATTTGAGTTGAATCCAAATTGAAAATTATTTTCTCCTAATTGATTTAAATCAGATTTAATTTAATTAATCTTTACTTTTTTGAGATTAATTAAATTTTATAATCTAAATAAAATTTGGATTCAAAGCCTAATTAAATTAGATTTGACAGGATTTCGAATTAGATTCGAATCGGATTTAAATTGAATTCAAATTGAACCGAAATCATTTTTTGAATTATTAGTGACAAAAAAATATCACCATCGCTAACTCGATCGTCAATAATATTTAAAAAAAATATTTTTTAAAATTATTATTCAATTTTTTTGAAAAAAATTGTTAGCGATTGCAAGATTCCTGTAGCTAATAACCCCAATTCGCCAACGCTAATAATTATTTTATATTTAAATATTATAAAAAAATTAAAAAAATTTAAATACTTTTAGTGATGGCAAATGCCGTCGTTAATAATTATATTATCGTCTTTAATAGTATTAGTGACGGTAAGATTTTTGATTGATTTTGTGGTGGCTAAAAAGTATTATTAGCGACGAAATTTTTTTCTATCACTAATACTGTTGCCAATATTCAATATTCTTGTAGTATCTTCTTGAACATATTATCAGCATCTTCTGAATGGAGACTCGAGCGCCATAGAGTCAAGCCCAAATGATTGTTTCATTTGCTTCTGAGAAGTTTTCTTCATCTTTCCATCACGATCAGCATCACTAAGATTTAATTTTTTGATGAGAGTAGATGGAGAGCATAAGCTTTAGAGGCGACATTAACGGTGAGATAAGAGGGCAAAGGGTTTTGATTTTTTACGGTCATGACTCTGTCTGCTTCTTATTTTCTTCATCTTTTTAAAATAAAATTGAATTATAATAATTTAAAATATTTTTTATTTTTTATTATACTATTTTTATTTTTATTTTTTATTTAAAAATTTTAAAAATAAAAAAATAAAATTTGACACATGGCATTGCGGGATATTATTATATAATCTTACGTATCAATATGAAATACCACATGTTTCATTTTATTATTATTATATAGATTTAAATAGATGACTACATGCTTGCAGCAATGGTAAAAAAGAAAAACACAAAAAAGATAAAACACACGTAGGCAGAGAGGCATTAAGGTAGGGTGTAATAGGGAAATTTCAAGGCCAGTTTGGGTTATCGGGCTTAAACTCTGACGGAATTCGGGCCGACCTGGCTTTTGTGATAGTCGCCCAACTCCCGAAGAGATTTCAAACCCACTTAAAAAATTGACATGCTGCCTATATAATCCTTTGACTCTGCTACTCCATTAAATTTGGAAAAATCTAGATAAAACGACTCTGTGAAAAAGATATAACGGGTTTATTCTCAATCCTTCTGTATTTTATCACAATATTTTTCCACATCTAGTTAATCTAGATTTGCTGTCCCCCAGCCAATCGGCGTCCAATAGGTTGATAAAAATAAGAAGTTTATTGCTCTCCTTCCTATTCATCTCGCATTTTCTTTGAATGGATTTTTACTGCAATTAAGCGGGTGCTTATGTTTACAAATAATAGACCGGACAGTTAAAAAAAAGAAATACAAGAGACAACCATGCATTTTCAGAAAAGGATTTGTTCATGAAGATTTATCCATTTCATTCCCTCCATATATAAGCAGCCAAAGATAGCAAAGTCACGCAGGCACATTGTTAAGAATCCATGTATGTCCAAAATGTAGAGAAGTTGGTTAGAGAGTTGAAGTGCTGCTACAACCGATTGGATAATTGCTGTCTCAATTTACCCGCAGCCAATGAGAATTTCCACCATTGAAACTACGAGTGGTTATAATCTGTCCAAAGTCTACTACGTCTTACGTCTGTGTGAAATCTATGGACTGTTCAATCCATGAAATTTGTCAATCCTCAATCTTGTGCAGCTCATTCCGAAGCCCCTGTTGGCCTTCCCCTCCGCTGGGTGCATACACCACTGACAGGATCCACACCCTAATGCCCATGTATCAATAGGACATCATGCATTACCAGCCGAGACACATGCTCATAGTGACTAAAGCATCATTACTCCTCCAAGAAAACGCAAACCCTCCCGGGAGGACCTGTCTTGGTATCAACTCAAACGATCTCTCCTGCCAAACCACCAGGTGACACGGTCATTTCACTGTTCACCTAAGCGCGCTTCCAGCAAAATAACACAAACAAAAGGTGTTAGCTAGGAGAATCAGAAATAAGTGAACAGCTTGCAGTTAAAAGTTGATTAAATCAGTCAGCTAAAATTCCTGATAAGTGCTAAAATATATTCTGTTTTCAAAATTTATATCACAAATGTCTTCATTTACGGTAAAGAATTATGATTAAGTAGAGGTACAAGTTTCCTTCCAGAGATGCAGCATAAATTCAAGAATGAGAAGTACAGCATAGACATTGGTGTTGTGCCAACAATGAACACACCTGCATTTGTATCAACAATTTGTTGCTCCCCTGAAATTTCATTGCTTTCCATGCCCAAGCAAGCTCAGCTGTCATCAAACTAAAAAGTAATGATTCAGATATTCAATTAGCAAAAGGAATAAGCAACCATCCGTACATTGGCTTACTGGGTATCCATAGAAAGATAAATATTACAGTTGAATAGCCTTGCGATGCACTCACTGGCAAATCAGGAAATACCCACACATAATATGAAAAATGCAAAAGACTAGGTAGAAAAGTAAAAATTTGCCGTGAAGGGGAAAACTACTAATTATAACAACAGGGGCCTTTGCACTTTACTTTCATTTCTCTTTCAAATAAAAGCCGATACTTTCGGTCAAGTGAACATGCCGAGATGGTTTAACCATCTTCGTGAAACTGTCCTTTCAGTGCCAAAAATTTAAATAATACTCAGCTATATCTATGGCATCTTAAAGAAAATAACAAACACTAATCATACAATGACTATAATAGCCACAGAACAGGATTAGGTAAATAATACTATAGACAGACCTGAAAAATTGCAGTATCTAGAAAAATATCCCCAAGGTTGGCGATTCTGGATACTTCATGCTAGTTAGTGATTTCAGGAAAAGGCAGATAAGTGACAGGAATCATAAAGAGGTGACATTTGAGGCTTGGAGGGAATCTTATGAATATCCTTGACTTTGATGCCTTGGTTCCTTCCTCAGTGAAAAGATGGACAGCTTGCTTATACAAGACACCAGTGAACAAGAACTTTTCAAAGTCCTTTCTAGTATACTTTGGCATTAGAGACAATGTCATCGTCCATGATCCCATTGCAAGGTAGGCACTCTTGTTCGCAAGCTGTCAGAAATGAGATGACATAGTCTCATTTTGTATCAACTTTTCAGGAAATCAGCTATATAAAATGTTAGATAGCATCCTTGAAGAAATAACACATCCAAAATTCTCCCAGTTCCATTCAGCCAGGCCATTTGAGAGCTTAAACAACAACAGAGCGACCAATCCTAAAGAAGATCATCTGCAATCTAACGCACCACCACTAGATCACTTCCAAGAAATTCAAGTCATTAGCTACCAGCCAACAGTCAAGTAATCTTGCATCTGACCAGCAAGAGTTCTCCTAAACATCTGTTTCATCTGTCAGCAAGAGAGGCATGAAGGACACCCAGTAGTTTCTCACTATAAACTTCTTGCAACTTGTAACTTTTGCTTCTTACCTATCTAAGCATCTTGCAAACCCTAAGCCCCACATCAGTAAACTAAAATTTTTATGAATAGGATCCCCGCTTTGACACCCAAATCCATCTATGCATTCAGTCCCAATTCAAGCAACTAAGATCATACATCAGTGTTGGTATGGCAACCACCTTAGGTCCTATCCTAAATGGGAAACATAACTTCTGATCCTTTAGTTGACTGCCATTTCATTTTCCGTCCTTAAACATTTAGCATAAAAATTTTAGTCCTGCACACACTTATACTAGTGTTCTGCAAACACTTATGCCTGTTCCAACATACTCTTGTTTACACACACATGCCATACACATCCATTTTGCACACCGTGTAAGTGTGCATAGAGCCAGGGAGTAAATACTAAATGGCCATTCCATTGAAATCAGAAGGCAGGAAAACACTCAGTCAATGGGGATTAAATATCAACTGGCAGCTAAACAAGAGGAACTGGATGTCAATTATCCCATCCTAAGTACACCATCCTAAATCAAAGGAGGCATACAACATGTTGTAGCACTTGAGGCCTGGTGACAAGCTCCAAGTACTGATATTGTTAATAATCAGACTTGAATTTGTATTTTCTCTAGCATGAAAAAGCAATCATGTGCACCTTCGATAAAAAGGAACCAATAAAGCCCTTGATCAAGGTTAATCATCTTCTCTACCATCCCCTTTTACAAAAACAAGGTCTACATTCTTAGATTGTGAATCTGATATTTTGTACCAATATCACCCTTTTTTCTCAAATACATGTTAAGATTATACTGTTGTAGAAGAAAAAAAACCATGTGTAATTGAAATCAATCAAAATATAGAAATAATTACCACATTTATTCAGGTAAGTTAAATCTTCAGCTGGTCAGCTGATTTTTTTTTCCAAAAAAAGAAAAAAAAACAGATTCTGTTGGAAGTTACTTATATAAATAAAGAGAATCAAATGTACCAAAATAATTATTAGCTTGAATTGATCGACTCTCAATTTAATGAAGGGTTGTAGTGTATCTTGAACCAAATACATATACAAAAGTCTAACTATCAGGGGTCCAAAAATGGTGTTAAAATATCCAGACATATTTTGGTATACTAAATATAATGCTTCTATTCAAACCATGGAATGCTGAACTATTCTGAATCAGGTGGTTCGGGGTGTGTCGAACTATACCAGCAGCCAGCCTATGCGATTCAAGCATTCAATTCGGAACGTTAGCAAAAACAGAGCAAAAAAAAAGAAAAGAGAAGAAGAGAGAGAGTCAAGGGGAGGAAAGGAAAGGAAAAGACCGGTGGTGGCTGTCGGCGGCCCACTGAGGCCTTCGAGGCTCCACGATCCTATGCAAAAGAAGATTAGCGACAGAGATAAAGAGAAGGGGGAGGGACAGAAATGATGAGAGGGGAAGGCAATGGGAGGCCGTTGGAGGGCCGCCAAACAACCAAAATAAATCCATTGCCGGCTTCATTGTAAATTGCATTAAAAACAAATGCGATGAACAAGGACGGATTGCACTTATTTTGAACCCACGGCATCTGCAAGATCAATTTCAGCCATCCAGCTGCCATAGTGGCCCTCCTGTGGCCTCCTTACCATTTTTTCCTCCCTCCATTTCTCTCTGTCCCCCCTCTCTCCGTTTCTCTCCATTCTCCTCTTGTAGACGACTGTGGAACCCCGGAGGCCTTGACAGCCCTCCGAGGGCCTCCATGGCCATCCGGTGGCTGCCGTCAGCATCTCCACCAGTTGCTCTTTCCTTCCCTCCCTATCTTCCCCCCTCTCTCTTGTCCTCCTCGATGCTTCCTCGTTTCCATGTCGGTTCAAGCTTGGTATGGTCGAGTACAGAGGCATACCAATTCATATCGTCGGTCAGCCAACATAGGATCCGATTTCGAATCGACGAACTTTAGTTCAAACTAACATAATTCGCTATACTACCAAGACCGAAAATATGGCACACAAAGTTATAGTTCACAAAAAGAATAGCATCATCCAAACTTCTCTCAAAATTGTCATTTATTCTTATACACATCATCCAAGTTTACACCAGCAAAGTAGCCTTCAGCTAGGTTCACCATCAATATGGGAATCAATTCAAATCATAATACAATCATGCCCATGTTTGCCACTTCATGTAGAAAGGCCAAAATAAAGTTAAAGTTGGGAAGTTAGAAAGTTTAACCAAAAGGTCAGTATGTAATTAATATACATAAATGTGGTGGTGCATGCAAAGCATTTGAAAAATGATGAGGATACCTTGAATTATGTGTGTGTGTGTTAAGCATTTTATAAATTAAAATGATGCGCAACCAACATGTGAAAAATGAGGAGAATGGCAAGAAGATATCAGCTAGGGTTGCTAATGGTCTAGGCTTAAGCTAGCCCACTTCAAAACCATGCCCGGTCCATCATATTAATGATCGACTCAATCCTAGCCAAGGTCCATTTACTAGAAAGAAGATTAGGCCTAGGCTTCACTCGGAATAAGTGCACAGTCTAATAGAAAATGAGAAACTTCTCACCATATTTATTTTAAAAAAAATCAAAAGAATATTCCCACACTGCTCTCCTTTAGTTGCCTCCCTCCTACCTCCCTCACTCATCACAGCATCCACCAAGGCCTCCTCTCCACCATTGCCTCTACCTACCCACCACTACAGCCTACCCTCTTTTGCAGCCTCCCTCCATGGCTCTATAACCTAAAACTTACATAAGAACTTATTAAAAATCTAAGTGGAGCATAAATACTGAGTTCTGTGCTATGTCCTGCATTATGGGAAACATAAGATCTATTTCTTTTTCTTGCTCTGTTACATTTAATGAAATGAAATGTTCTTTGCTGGACATAAAGCAAGCATGTTTGTACAAGAATAATAAATGAATATGCACAGAGATGATATCTCTTAATGAGAGATTTTGAGGTACTTTTGCATTTAGATGTCAAGGACAAATATATGCATAGCCCAATGCAGTAGTAAGTCATCGATCTACAACATAATACTTATATAAGACCTATCTGAAATTCAAGCAAAAACATAAGTAATCAGCCCCATGCTATCTATTCAAGATCAGATTTTTAGAGCAATGAAAAGATCATATTTTTAGAGCAATGATTTTTTGTTAATTTAGATACAATCCTGTAACCTATCCAGATGTATTTGGTAAAAAAAATGGAATTTTTGTTCATGCCTGGATATATACAAAAGTAAGCTACTACAGAAATATGACTTGAGGAATAAAAGTCTAAGAGCATGGAGCTTTAACTCTCTTGAAATAGTAAACACCTTGGTCAGTAATGGAAGAAAACATTCCCTGCAGCAAAAGCACCATTAAACCTATAGCCTTTTGTAAAAGAAGAGACGTTCAAACATGCATGTACCCAGAAGCATTATATCTGAAGGCAGCTTTTGAAGCATGCTAGGAAATCTTTCTCCAAGTTCAATCAAACAGCATATTATTTCCTCACGTCCTCCCCAATGTCATGGACACTTTTCATGAATGGAACATATCCCCCCTCAATGAGTATCCTCACATCCAAAGAAGTAGATTCATCTTTGTATAGATTGTGTATTGCTTTCTTCATCAATCGGAAATTCTTAGAATCAGTAGAAGGAAAGCTTTCCCTTCGAAGAACATCTTTCAAAAGCTCAAAAGCTTTAACTGAATTTCCTTTCAAAACCAAAGAGTTTATCAGCAACAAATAGACAGAAGTATCTAGCTCAAAATCCCTTTCCTTCATTTCTTTGTAATAGATAAGAGCAACATCTGCATCACCGCACTTGCATAGACCATGGACAAGAGCCGTGTAACTCATCTGGTTTGGAGGACATTCTTTCTCCCTCATTTCATTCCACAAAGCAAAAGCATCTTCAGCCCTTCCAGCATTGTACAAGCCATCAATTAAGCTTGTGTATGTGACTACTGTGGGTGACCTTGCTTCATCAATCATCTTAGCAAAGCAAGCAAGTGCATTGTCAATCCTGTAAGCTTTGCACCAACCATCAATCATCAGATTGTACGTGACTACAGAAGGCACAAGTCCCTTCTCTAACATTTCATCTAGAATTGCCTGTGCTGAATTCATTCTACCAGCCTTGCAAAATCCATTAATCAAAATATTATGAGCAACCACATCTGGTAAATAACAATTTGAAGATATGTCACGGAAAAGACCTAGTGCTTTGTCTATCTCTCCAATCTTACACATTCCATCAATAGCCGCAGAGTAAGCAACCATGTCAGGAAGAAAACCCACCTTAACCATGTCATCCAAAAAACCAGAAGCTTCTGCTACTTTTCCATTTCTGCAGAGCTGCTGGACCATCATGGTGCAATGCTTTATCCATGGCACATATCCTTGACATCGCATCTCCCTAAGCAAGTCAAGGGTACTTGATAAGTCCCTTCTTTTGCAAAGGCAGTAAAACATAGAATTGTAAGTGAACTCTGTGGGTGTAAACCCAAATTCCTTCATTTTTCTCAAAAGCTCATAACTTTCCTCCAACCTGTCCACATTACACAGCTCGCTAATCAAATTATTGTACATCAGAAGTTTCCCTCTGCAACCTACTTTGATCATATCATTCAAAAGAACTAAAGCCACATCCAGCTTCTGGATCTTGCATAAACCACAGATCACAATATTAAAAGAGTCAGCGTTTGGGCAAACAGGTTTCTTGATCTGAAATAGGGTTTCGGTTGCAGCACCAGATTCACTAAATCCATTCTCATTGACTTCCACTTGTGAGGCCTGCGAGCTTTGCGATTCCATCATTGCCCTTAGTAGCACATGAGCTCTATCTACATCACCATGATTAACTAGCCCATCTAGAACTGCATCATAAAGAGAGATCAGGCTACCCATATTCAACATCTCCAAATTTTCCTCAAGCAACTTGTTTGCATTGACCAAGTCCCCTTCCCCGCAAAGTCTCGAGATCATCTTCTTGATTAATCGAGCATCAGGATATGTACGATTGTCCTTCATCTCCATATACAAATCCAAAGCCTTCACGAGCTCTTTTCCCTCACAAAGCCCCTCAATCAAAACACTGTAAAGTGCCAAATCCCCATGAAACCCTGAAACCTTCATTTTCTCAAAAATCTCGAGCGCCTTGTCCACCCTTCCCTGCCTCGAAAAGCCATGAACCAAGATGTGAAATGTTTTCTCACTCAGCATCATCCCAAGATCCTCCATCTGCTGGATCAATTCACACGCTCTGTCAACCTCTCCCCACTTGCAAAATGTGACGATTAGGACCGTCAAAACATGCCCATCAACCCACCCATTGCCATTCATCCTGTTGAAGATTTCCAGCACCTCCTCCAACTTCCTGGCATTGCAGTATGACTGCAAGACCGATGTAAGGGTGTATTTGTCAGGCTGCCATCCTTGACCAACCACCATCTCCTGAAATCTTGATTCCACTGCTTCGACCCGACCGGCCTTAGCCAAGGCCTCAAGCAAACAGTTATAAGTGTATGAATTTGGAACGCAATTCAAATCCCCAGCATGATCGAAGACCAAATTGGCCTCTTCGATCAAGCCCTCATTACCGAGGCACCTTATCAAGAACCCCAAGGCCCCGGGAGTCATTGGGCAGCGAACTGAAACCACCTCCGCCGCCAGGGCTTTCAGCTGGGCACGTTGACGCGCCCGGGCGAGGATGGAGGCCATGGCATTGTAGGTGTAGCGGTTGTGGTGGAACCCCTGCTGCCACGAGGCCCACCGGAAGAACTTGTGAGCGGCAGTCCACCCTTTGAGGTCCTTGAGGACGATCTCGACCATCTCGGGTGTCAGTCTGCGGCCGAGGTGGTGGAGCTCCTCGCTTCTTTCTCGGAGGCCGGGTGGATGGGAGAATAGGTCGAGCAGTTGGTGGACGAGTTGATTGCCCGGTAGGGTAGGATCGATGGGGACGGAGTTGGAGTGGAAATTAGGGTTAGATGGCAGCGAAGGAATGAGGAGTTTGGGAGGGGAGAAGCTGCTGGTCGTTCTGATTGCTCTTAAAGCCATGATAAGATGGAGGGTAGTGAGAGACGATATCTCATCAAATTTTGAAGTAAGCGATGGTTCAGCGAGAAGGGTTCGTCGAAATGGTGCAGAGAGCCACCATTAGTGGAGTCTGGGGAAGAACGAAGAGGCACAAAAATGTTACGGAATAAATAACGATCCAAAAAGCAGCTGCTCTTCTTTTATCTTCTTAGTTGGCGACAGTTCTGTTTTGCAGCATTCCACCGGCATGGGTTGCGGTGACAGGGAGGATGTAATTTACCGGTACCGCTGAGGTGGCTAGAATATCCACATGGCGGCATTTTGCTGGTCCGGCGTACTCGGGGTACACCGGGTGTAGGATGTAATTTCTCCGGCAAATGGTCTGGGCTAATCTACGGTGCGGTTTGATGTCCATGACCGTACCACTTCGAGAGATCGGCTATCTGAACCCAGAGACGCAGTCTCTCCTCGTTCAGTTACGACTAACTCACGACAACAGAACGGGCCCTATAATCGTAAGATACATGAGAAAATTATGCTTTAATATTATCTTTTGAACGTGGCAATGGCCATCCTTGCATATCTTAAGATTCTACCACGACGGACTCCCACCCTCGTTTATATAAACCAGAGGATCCTCCATGTAAGTAACAAGTCTCCAAGTGACAAGCTCAAGTGCAACTAGACCAAGTGGAATCTCTTTACAGCGGAACTCTCTTCTTTCAAATCTGAGTTCCCTTTCTCTCTGTCTCTCTTTCTCTGTCACTTACTGAGAACCTCCCTTATTCTTTTTTGAGGGTGATCGGACTTTGACGCCGAAAGATCCCTATAGGATACTTTTTAGCAAGCAGATTTTCTTTCCTTGTAGTATTTCGGGATTAGCATCAGCATTGGAGCAAAGATTCAGCCACCATCATCTATCATCCAAAATGCTTTGAGATCTTCGACAACTCCTTAGCCATCTTGTCGAACTCTCTAGCGCACTAACTAGCTCGACGACTTAGTCAGATTGATTTTCAGTGGCAACAAATGAGTTCACGGGTCATTGTAAATGGCATTAGGACAAATCCATTCATAATCCACGTGGAATAAGGAATGCTGTAGCACAATTTTTTTGGACTGATCATGGATTAGTTCACGGTGTTCATAATGGGATTTGATTGGAATCAGATATTTAGCCAAAGCTAAAACAAAAAACTCTGTAGGAGTCCGTGTTGGTATGTGTTTAGTCCTTACATCGATTGTAAATTGTAGATATTTTAATTATTTATATAATATCAAAAAATTTAAATAATACTTTTCAACTAGTCTTGTTAAATAAAATCATAAATTTGTTACCTCATGTGAAAGCTCATACATGTTATTTGGTATGGTGGCAGATTGTCAAGATATACATAGACACTCAAGGATTTCTCTTGATTGAAAAGAGGCATGGAATTTTGGTCGCATTTTCTACTCTTGCATGCCTGTAGGACATGGGCCTATCATGACATTACTGTGCGGCAAAGTGATGCCATACCCTGATGGTCTTATGTAGAGGCATTTGATGCAATGCTAGTCAGACTAGGCCACATTACTGGAAAAGGAGATTTTCGATAAGTTGGTCCTTGGGAATTATCTAGGTGAGACTATATCCTCTTGATCCTTATGATGGAGCAAAGAGGTGATATGAAATTAGTCAAGTAAGGATATGACGAAGAAATCTTGGATTTTTATGTAGAATTGAGGAATCTAATTAGATGAGATTCAAGGTTGTTATAAATAATATCGGAATAAATCCTACTTATGGTAGATTAAAGGATACAGTAGGGCAAGTCCATTAAGGGTGATCATAGATTAACCATATATAAATATTTATGATTGGATATGATTAGATTTTGAACTTTCATTTAACAAAGATGCTAAGCCTTAAACGAGGAATGTGAGGATTTATTTAAGTGTGCGTTTAATCCCACATTAATTATATATCGGATAGATTTTAGGTACTTATAGTTTGAGAATCCCGAAACCAAGATAAAGATCGTGTCCATAAGGTGTGACAAGGGTGGTTCTTTGGGATGATGAACAAGGTATGCCACTTGGCCTTAAACCATACATTGATGAGTTCAAACAAAACTACAAGAGATGCATTAAAGAGATTGTACCCACCCTTTTTTCTGCTTCAAGCCCATGTATGTACCGGGGAAAAAAAAAAGACAATAATGGTGGGACAAAATTACAAATGAGTTTGAGGATATCCGCGCGGTTTTCACCCAGGAAAGGTTTCAGAGGCCCATCAGCTTCAGCTAATTCAAAAATTTGCATGTCAAAGTCTACAAACCATACAAGCTCCTGTCTGAGGACAGGCATGATTAATTTTTCAGATATACGTACTCCTGCAATGGCACAAAATAGAGGGAACGACAGATGAAATCATCACAATTATTTGGTTTTGAGGGTCTGGTTCCATTTGGTTAGAGCAAATTTGCTCAATATACATGTTTTCATTATTATCCAGGTAAGTAGTTCTACCAAGTGATATCTTTAGACGAGGCATTTCGCAAGGCCTAAAGCAGGGATCTTCATGCAAGAAACCAAACAGCACTCAGCAAAATTCATCTCTACGGTATTCCAAGTGTTCATGATATGAACTATCCTTGAGATATCAATGTGTTTTGATTAAAGATATGATCGTTATACTACTTTGAAGAGGAGGGGCAGAAATCATCATAAAATTATTTGCATGAATGAAAAATATCAATGCATGCATGTATCAACACTAGCTGAAGCAGTGTAATTCAAAACTTGGCTCACAACAATTTCCAACAGCTATTTTTTGTTTTTCTTTCTTTTTTTCTTTTTTTTTTTTTTTTTGATGTAATGTTTTCCTTTATTTTACTTTGATCAAATTCTTAATACATAGGATCGATGGACGGAATGGCTAGAATGTTGTCTGGATGGGATAGGCAAGGGACACTTGCTAGAATGCTGTAGAAGGCAAATCCTGGTTAGCCAAGAAGTGTGCGAGAAGCTGTAGAGCTTGGCCAGGAGTAAATGTTGGAACTTGGTGTCCAGCGCCACGGATTGTAACAAACGCAAGTCCCTCGTAGATGATTGTCCACCCACCAACCTAAACAATCGCATGGAATTATCCCATCTGGTTGTTTGAAGGTGAGGATGAAGACAGTAATATATATGGTTCTTAGAAATTAAATAATCATTACCTGTTTATGATGGTACCATGGTGACCATTCCTGAACAGTTTTGAGGCCAAGCTTGTTCAATGCGTACCTTGTCGACGTGACTGGAACTCTTCCATCAGTATCACCACTGTTTAGCCAAATAGACATGTAGGACGAGTACTTCAGTAGAAAAGAGAAGCATTTAGCAACCACTGTATCAAATTAACCAATATGATGATATCATGAAACCCTTCTACTTGCAGGAACCGCATGAGCATGTGTTGCACCAACAGCTATTTGATATCAAAGGTAAGGAGCATATTAATCTACATTAGTTGTAAAATTCATGATTCTTTGTTCTATGTTGTCAAGGTAAAACAAGGTTATTAGAATACAGTTAATGAGATTCTTTTTACCATGCCATAATTATTATATGCATGTTTTATGATTGTTAGGAGTATCATGGGATTGGAGTACTGCTACGACTCTACTGCATTATAATGATATACACGTTTGACATCACATATTCCAATCCGACCTACTTGAACTGATATATGCTACATAGCTACGTAAGTTGGCATTATGCATGGCTAAATATATATCGATCCAACGGTTAAATCGGGTCGAACTTGTCAAGAAATTCACCTGTAAACCCACACTCTAAGGCCAGCATTGATGAGTTTACGCAGGATGGGGAGCACAGATGCTGGCGCATCATTCCAATCGTTGATCGCATCACTTTCATAAAAAGTATCAAATAGTTAGCATCCGTCGTGATTGAATGTGGACAACAATTAAGAAAACATAGGTAAGAAAGAGGGCTCCTTTAAACGGTTCCAAAGAGGACGGAGGGAGTGAGAACTGTACCTGCAATGAGTCCAGGGGTACCCAATACCTGTAACGTTGGCATGCAAGGCTTTCTGGACCTCTGGACGATTAAAGTATACCTCAGTATACTCTGACTGGCAGGGATCGTAGCCGGACGGCTTCTGATGCCACGCTCTCTACAACAAAGAGAAAGCCAATCTTATTCAAAATTTGTACTTGAAAAAGCTGTAAAAATTTTGCAAGCGACCCATGTCCTCATGGAGTTGTCTAAAATGCAACTCCTCAAAGACAATGTGAGTCTCGTTTCTGAAGTAAATTCTTGTGGCTAGAGCAAGAATGCCAAGGGAGAGCTTACATATTTGGAGAAGTGCTTAGAAGCAGAGCCTACGACGTTGAAGTGTTTTTTAGAGGTGGCATAAGTGTTCTGGTTAACACAAACAGGAACATACAAGCTATACATGTCGATGATCTTATAAACAGCAAAGTATTCGTCCAATGCATTATTGCAAGCCAGGCTAACATTCTGGTCGCTGAAATTACAGCTCTTCTTCACTTTCTCGTACAGTTGATCAGAAATGACTGCATGGTCCCAGGCATAGTCGATCATCCCCCACTGATCGGAGTCGTCGTCTATTGCGGCATTTCCTATCTGAATCATTAGAGATGGTGAATGACTAAGAACACAAATTCTTAAGATTGATGACGAAAGAAAAGATGGCAAAGTGGCGCAAGAAAAAACCACTTCCAAGAGCTAATTAGTACAGGAAGTTTATGATAGTGATGGATGTTTCAGAACAACTTTACCATGAATCCTTTGAGATTTATATAATCATCCTCTGATGCTTTTTTGTTTTCATCTATGATTTTCTCAGCAAGTTGAGGAACATAATGCCCTGCAGATGATGTGATAACAAAGTAACTACGTTCCAACTATAGGAATTACGAATCAATTCGCTGAAAAAAATACTACTGTGATGATCATTAGAAGAAGCAAATCTTTACCTGCATAACTTTCTCCAGTAATGTAGAAGTCATGAGACTTGAACTGTGGGAATCTCTTAAACCAATTCACAAGGAAGTTGTACGAGTCGATAGCTTTTAATAATAATTATATGAAGAAAGTCAATAGTATTCATGAAATGTATACAAACTCTACCAACTAAGGTTGGCCATTAGTGAATCAATGATAATGTACTTTTTCAAGCTTACCAGTAATCTTATCTCCAAGGTTCTGCAAATCAGAGCTCGTATTTGTATAAGAGAACCCCACACCAACTGGGGCCTCCAGAAATAGCAAATTGGCCTCTGAATAATAAATGAAAAGAATCAGAGTATTATTATCTATTGCTGGTTTCATTAAAAAAAAAAAAAATCTATAGCTCCAATTCTATTAATTCTCTTATTCTGTCTTGGACAAAACTTAATTTCGAGAATACAGACACAAGTTGTTCATTTAGTGAGGAACGGGGCGTTCCTCCTAAGCCGGGCTCAGGCAAAATGATCTAATGCAGTTCTGAGCCAGGTCCATATTTCAGACTCAAATCCGACAATTCGGGTATGGCACCTGTGCAGTCTGGACTAGAAAAGGACCACGGCATCATGTTTTAGTTCCAATCCTAACCCATTTAATTTCTGGGACATAAACTTAAGCTCTTAGCAAATTTTGACAACCAAATTGTAGACAAGGAAATTAGGTCCAACCCTTTGCAGCGTTCACCTGATGTAGACTTACTGAATGGTTCGCAGCTTCCCCAACTATTGCTTCACAAATAATGGTCAACCTCGGAAAAAGTTGCCCTTTTGGGTGGACACCATAAGCAAATGGACTAAAACATTTTATGGAATATTTTTAGTTGAAATACCTAACTTAAACGTTTCAAGTTTTTATAGTATTTACTAACACATTGGAAATGCAGTGGTAGGTGAGTGATGAGTGGCCTTGCCTTTGTTCCAGGAATACTTGTTGAGTTTTATCTCCGGCCAACCTTTTTGCGTTAAGAATGGCCCAAGCTCCTCTGCCTCTCCGTACCCAATGGACGAACAACCAGGCCCTGGATGGTATCAGAAAAGTTATTTGATATTTTCATTAAAGGAAAAAAATTCATATATATTAGGCAAAAACAACACAATTCTCCAGTAAATAAGAGCCTTTTATCAAGATCTAGCCAAAGATGATGAGAATTGCACGCATGTGTTATTGATTGAACTGCCAAAACCCAATGTCAAAGCAAAGGCAGATGAGTGTGACTATAAGTGGAAGCATACTTGGAGGCACTGAGGCACTTCCCCCACCTTATCAGAATGGAAATCAAAGATACAGTTTGTGAAATTTGATACAGGGGAATAAAGCAAGAGGATAGAAAGAGAAGTGGAGAGGAAACTACAAAATGATGGTATTCATGTGCTCATGGGCAAAGGCACCATTGCTTTAGACATTCCAAACTATTTCATATTTTTCCCACTTACATCGTGCTTCTTTGAACCATGATCTCCCTTTTAAATTAAGATACTCCTCCAGAGCTGGTATGATTATCTTTTCAAGGTATATTTCATCATCAATATGTCAGGGTGATCAACCGATCGAATCATGAGAAAAAGTCATATAAGATGTCAACTATATGTATGTAGAGAATTAGTGGACTTACAAACTCTTTACATCTAAAAAAAAATCAAAAACCATATATATATATATATATATATATATGTGTGTGTGTGTGTGTGTGTGTGTGTGTGTGTGTGTGTACGTGCGTACATAGAGAGAGAGAGAGAGAGAATGGATAATGAATTGGACGTAGAGTACGGAGACTTAAATGGAAAATTCTATGGTCATGAATAACGTATACCTCCATTAAGCCATAGGACGAGAGGCTTGTTCTGGACGTCATGAGTGGCCTCGAAGAACCAATAGAAGAGCGCCCTCCCGTGGGTCTCGTTGACTGTAACATAGCCGGCATACTGCTTAAACTTGACCGGCGGCTGACCGGGAAGACTGAACACGCGGTCGGCCTCTTGCTGCTCGACGAAATCATTGTCTAATTCACTTGATTCAACGACAGTCGAGTAGTAGCACAAGAAGAGTAGGAGGGGAAGGAAGAGAGAAGAGGAGAAGACACCCATCCGGTGAATTGTAGTTAGACACTTGAAGGCATGTAGTTTCTTCCTCATCTCCTCCATATATGAGGATGGAGGATGCAGAAGAGGGAAGTTTTTCTTTGGCAGGGGGAAAAAAAAAATACTATATTAGAAATGCTTATAAATCTGTCCATATTAAGTGTATACTAACAGAGATACTAATCCTGGATATTAAACAGATTCTGAAATTAGAATCCATATAAAGATAGGAATGGAATATGAAATATATCTATATCTGTTTTAGACGGCATTAATAAAAGCAGGATGTTAATTGTTAAATATCCTTCCTCTATTGTGAGATTCATTCTTCTATATGATAAATATCCTTCTTCTATTGTGAGATTCTTTCCTCTATTGTGAGATATGATATCATGTTTAGATTGTCTCTATTCGGAATATTTTGGGTGGGCATTGCTGTAGCATTTATCTTGTATAAACCATTGAATGTATATTTAATGGGGTAAATCCCAAGCATAATGGAATACAACTTTAATCTTCCACATGGTATTAGAGCTATAACCCCCTCCATTCCCCTCTCGTTCCTAATCTTCTTCATCCCACCACCGTCTGCGCCCATCAAAACCCCTCCCCTCCCGATCTCCCAATTTTCCTTCCCCTCTCCCGGCTCCGACATAACCTCTCTCCTTTCCCCGCGACTCCCGCACCTCACACGTCGACCGCCCCTTGCACCCTCTGCCATCCTACCCCTGCACTCGTTGCCGGCCCCTGCACCCTCTACCCCCTGCACCATCTACTGCCCCATCCCGCGCCATCGCCGTCCTTCCCTCCCGCATCCCGAGCACCTCTCGCACCCCGTGTGTCTGCCCTCTGTGCCCTCCATGGCCTGCCATCCCCTCCACCACGAGCCTTCGCCACTTTTTCTTCTTTTCCTCCACCCACCTATCGATCTCTCAACCACCTTCGTCCCTCCTCCCTCATCACCACCTTAGCTCTCTCCCTCCTCTGCTCTGGCCTTCTCCATCTCCTTGTCCTCTCTACCATCCACGCCGACCTAGTTCGATCTTCGACTGCCATTATGGACAAGGCCGCCTCCAGATGGGTTCTATGGACCTCATAATCAAGGGCCCCGAATCCTTCCTCCAGCTCTTTCAACCGACCTCAATCTAGTGCCTGTAGGCTCTTCTTCTCTGAATCTACCTATCTAAATCAGCCATCATGATTGATGTGGCTCAATCGATTGTGGTTCAGTTAGATGGGACCAATTACAACCAACGATCCTTCATGATAAAAATTTTTCTCAAAGGACGAGAGCTATGGAAGTACGTTACTGGTGACATTCCATATCTGATCGAATCTGACGATTTTTTTGCACAATAGAAAATCAATAACAACAAGATCATGATATAGATTTCAAATACTATCAGTACATCTATCAGCCTGTAATTCAGCAAGTTTGACACTGCAAAGGAGGTTTGAAACTTCTTCACTAAGCGGTATAATCAGACAAATTTTACTCTCAAATACAAACTCGAACTAGATATTCGCAATCTCAAGCAACAATCAGAGCAATTCGTGGCTAATTTTCATTCTCAAATGTCACAAATTTAGGATCAACTTGCCCTGGTGGAGCCCAATTGGACACATGATGCTGAACTCTATTATTGGTTTCGTGAAGAATTCTGCCTTATTTAGTTTCTAATGGCTCTTTATGATGAGTTTGAGTTTGTTCGGGCCTTTATTTTATATAGTTCTCCTCTTCCATCTGTTGATACTATCCTTTCTAAGTTGATTGCTTAAGAAACTCAAAAAAAGATCATCTCCTCAAACCCTGATGGTTCTCTCATTTTGGCTGCACAAGTCAAACCGGAGGATCTGTCTTATATCTAGTGCCACTCATGCAAGAAGTTTGGCCATATTGCCTGTAATTGTCAGGCATCTGGTTCTCAACCTTTGCCTGATTCTCAACTTCAAGATATGTCTTCCATATAGTATACCTACTATAAGAAGGTTGGATATGTTATTTGGAATTGTCACCATCCTAACTCCAACAATATGCGAGTGAAGACTCAAAGTCCTAGAGATCATCCATCCTTCGCTAATGCTACTGTCATGTCGAAGCATACAGTACAAGCAGCTCTATCTCTTACTATCAATGATATGCAGACAATGATTCATCAGGCTCTCTCTATTGGTAATACTATTACCTTATCTTCTTCTGACACCTCCATTTTGTCGAATAAATCATTAGATAGGTGGTTCTTTGATTTCGGTGTTTCCAACCATATGACCTTTAACTTCAATCTTTTCCAACACGTTTCTTCTCTTCATTCTCCACCTCATATTCAAACTGCAAATAGATCATTCATTATCGCCAGCCATAATGGAACCATTCATTCTCATAACCTAACCCTTTCTGATGTTCTTCTTACTCCCCAACTTTCTATGAACCTTATTTCTATTGGACAACTATGTGAAAAATGACTCACAATAATCTTTTCTTCTTTTGGCTATGTTGTGTAGGATTGCTCGATGGGGAAGGAAGTTGGGACACACCGTAAGACTGATCGTATGTTCATCCTAGATAAGCTTTATGTTCCTCATATTTTTGGTATTCACTCTATCACTACTGTTTCTTCTACTGACTTTTCTTTTATGTCTTGACACAATCGTTTAGGTCATCTTTCATTTTCAAAATTATCTCAATTAATTAACAAAAGATTGTTAGGTTCTGTCTCTATAATAAAAGAACTGTGCTGTATTCATTGTAAATTATCTAAACAAATCGTTTTATCTTTTTCTTTAAGTCAATCTAATAGTGCCCCTTTTAATCTTATTCATTCTAATATCTGGGATCCTACCTCCTTGTCCTCTATAGGTGGCTCTAGATATTATATTATTTTTGTAGATGATTTTACTCGCTACACATGGCTCTATCTTTTGCATACTTGTTCTGATGTTTTAAAAGTTTATATTAAATTTATCACCATTATTAAAATATAATTTTCAAAACATATAAAAGTTCTTCATTCTGACTTTGGTGGTAAATATCTTTTCAAAGCATTCAACGAGTTCCTTAAATCTCAAGGTACCATTTTACAGTTATTATGTATTGAAACTCCTCGGCAATGGTATGTCTGAAAGAAAATACCATCATATTGTTGAAACCGTCTGTACCTTGCTTCTTTCCTCTTCTGTCCCAAAAGCATTTTGGGGTGAAGCCATGAATACTGCTGTATATACGATCAATCACCTTCCTTCCCATGTCCTTTGTGATCTCTCACCTTTTGAACGACATTATAATTCTCCCTCTTCCTATAACCATATTTGTGTGTTTGGATATACTTGCTTTGTTCTTCTTCCCAAGCGTGAGTGTGACAAATTGTCCAAAAAAAAATATAATCTGTGTTTTCTTAGTATATGGGATCCAACAAAAAGGATATCGATGATATGATCCCAAAATACATAAATTACGCATTTCTAGGCATGTCACTTTTTAAGAAAAAAATTTATTTTTCTCTTTACCTCACAAAAAGTCTTTATTTTTCTGTATAGAACCTCTTCTTGATCCTTTTCTCTGTCATGCACCGTTTGAGGAACATGGACAATCTGGCGAGTCTACTGTGCCTTCAACTGGCGATTCTTCTGCAAGTAATCTAGCAGAATCTGAGAAGCGATATCCTACTCGCTCTTATACTACACCAGCTCATTTGAAAGACTATCATTGTTATTTGTCCATCATTTTGCCACTACATGAACCCAAATCCTATCAAGAGGCATCATCTAATCCTTCCTAGCAGAATACTGTGACAGAAGAACTTGAGGCTCTACAAAAAATTGGTATGTGGGACCTGATTGATCTGCCGCTTGAGAAATCAAACGTGGGCTATAAATGGATCTATAAGATAAAAACCAAGGCTGATGGTTCCATTGAGCACTATAAGGCTTGTCTTGTTGCCAAAAGATTCACACAGGAGTATGGCATCGACTATGAGAAGATTTTTGCTCCTATTGTTCGTATGACCTCTGTTTGTACTCTACTTACTATAGCCACTGCCAAACAATGGTCCTTACATCAATTTGATATAAAAAATACCTTTCTTCATGGAGACCTATCTGAAGAAGTGTATATGATGCTACCTCCTGGTTTCTCTCATCAGCCTAATCAAGTCTGTAAATTTTATCATGCTCTTTATGGTCTCAAACAGGCATCTTGGGCTTGGTTTGAAAAGTTTCAAACTACTCTTCTTCACTATGGATTTCTCCAGAGCCTTCATGATTCCGCCTTATTCTATCGACGCTCATCTCATGGGATTGTTATTCTTCTTCTTTATATCGATGATATGGTTGTCACTGGTAGTGACCCTCAAGGCATTCACGATGCCAAGCAATACCTATACAAGTGCTTGGAAATGAAAGATCTTGGCTTATTATGATTCTTTCTTGGCATCGAAGTCAACTATCAGTCTAATGGTTTCTTTCTTTCTTAGGCTAAGTATGCATCCAACTTGCTTATTCGAGCCGGCCTAACAGACAATAAGACTGCTGACACTCCTTTTGAACTAAATTTGAAGCTTTGACCTACCGATGGCAAAATTCTTGCTGATCCCTCACGGTATCGATCAGATATTTCTCATGTAGTTTATGTTGCCAGTCAGTTCATATCTGAGCCTTGTTTTGTTCACTATGCTTCTGTACTTCAGACCTTACGGTATATTAAGGGCACGCTCTATCGTGGGCTTCTCTTTTTCTCTTCTGATCTCACTCTTCATGCCTATTCTAATGCTGACTGGACTGGAGATGTCACTGATTGTCGCTTCACCATTGGCTATTGCATCTTCTAGGGATATTATCTGATTTTCTGAAAAAGCAAAAAGCAAATAGTTGTATCGCGTTCTAGTGCAAAAGCTGAATACCATGCATTTGCTTATACTACTGCTGAGATTGTCTAGCTTTGTTAGCTCCTTGATGATATGAGTGTCCAATTATCATCTCCAATGCCCATTTATTGTGACAGCAATAGTACAATTCAAATCACACGCAATGCCATTTTTTATGAGCACACCAAATACATTAAAATCGACTGTCACTTTACTCGCCACTACTATCAACACCAGACTATTGACCTACCTCATTTTTTTTATATGATCAAATAGCTGATCTATTTACAAAGTCACATACCAGGGAGTGCTTCCAATATCTTCTCTCCAACTTCATCTGTAAAAAGCATCTTTAGTTTGAGGAGGGGTGTTAAATATCCTTCCTCTATTGTGAGATATGACAAACATCTTTCCTCAATTGTGAGATTCCTTCCTCTATTGAGAGATATGACACTATGTTTAGGATGTCCTATTCGGAATATTTTAGCTGGACATTGTTGTAGCATTTACCTTATACAAGCCCTTCAATGTATATTTAATGGGGTAAATCCCAAGCATAATAGAATACAACTTTAATCTTCCACATTAATCATATCATATTTTCTATTCAAATACGGATTTAAGTCAAATATTACTTGGATATAAATTATATGTTGAGTAGAATTTGATAATTAAAGCTAACATTTTTAATAATTATCTATTTTTAGAAAGCTTATATCAAAACTTAGGTATAAATTTTGGAATATATAGAAGTCCTTTGATATTTTTTGAATTTTCCATTAGCAACCTTCGAAAATATTGTAAAGCATCAATTGAGGTATGTTTATTTAATTTTTCTAATCAAAGAGAATAGGATTGATGTTATAGAAAGAATTAATTATGAAAATATAAAATATCACAATATACATCAAGGCAAATAAGGAGATTTTTACCCAATATGTTTTCAGCCTTAATCAAAATTGTGCATTTTGATTGAAAGATAATGTCAAAGTAAATTAGTGCCTTAATCTATTCATTTATCTTTCCTTCAAACATGGTAAATAAATAGATTTTTCTTTCTTTCTCATTTATATACATTTACTTTGGAAACCTTCAATGTTCAAAATCACATAAAAAGGTCGATTGTGTAGCGGAATAATCTAGCTAAAGCTAAGATTAGCTCATTTGAATTCAACTTGATTAAACTCGACAAATAAATGTGTTGATAAGTCATATGCATCTTATATATTATTTTAATTTATCTTTTACATATTAAAATATATTTATTTTATATATTATTATAAATTAGTATAATTTGTATAATATTAAAACGTGACTAAATAATTAGTTTAGAATATATAAACAATCCCATGGTAGATTCCTTAAGAGAGTTTTTATCCAAATTAAGTTGGTTTGACTCCTGCTCCTCTCTCCAACTGCCATGAATAGGCATGCTCATATGTTGCATATACATTTTTTAGGAATACAAGCAATGGCAGTACCATGCTTCACTTGCATGCATTGATTTTTATCTTAAAAAGGAAGGAGTAGAACTAAAGCTAGCAATGGAATAACCAACCAATAAAAGAACTGGTCCATGACCACCAAATGCAGTACCACCTATTACCATTTTAGACAAGGAATGGTTTTCGTTTTGCAATATGTTACTTCAACCTTGAGCTTTAATTTTAAGAAATATATTTGGTTCGTGAGTAGGAATAGAATTTTACTCAACAAACAGTTAAAATAGTAGCCATCCAATTTTTCTTGAAGTTGAAAAGAGGCCGAGAGAACCAACCACGTGTTTATCAAGGAGAGTTATATTGAAGTAAAGCTCAAAGACTTCATCACCGGTATGATTTTTTTTAGCTAAATATGTCTTCAATTTGGTCCACCGGAGGATGTGGGCTTCAGCTCAGATCCTCTTGTAAGGCGGGGTGAGTATGAGATTAAAAATTTTTCAGAAAAAAATATCTGATTTTTATCTGCACCCAAGATATATTTTTTTCCTTCACCAGGTGCTCGGCCGCCTCTCTGAAACAATTCAACTTTATTTTTTTTCTGAAAAAACCTAGAATAAACAATTCAACGCAGGCCCTGACATTATTTAAAACTATTTTTCAATCCTAGCGGATTGATTTCTAATGATATCTGTAGGATTCCGGCCCATGTTTTTCTACACTAATTTATGTCATCCAGGGAATCCGTCGTTACTTGGGCCCAATTCTTGAGAATTTACCATTTAAGATTCAAACCCGCACCTCCAATTAGAAATATTATGGAGATAATTGCGGGATCTTTTTTTGTACACTGCACTAATTTGGATCTTTTATTGGATCAGTCGTCTCCTTTTATTCAATATCACTGACTTATTGGCTATTGACACCAATTAGTATGCCATTTATTAAAGACAAGAAGGAATATAAATAATTCTTTTAATTCAAATAGATTGCACATTCAAATATATTATAACTACGTAATTGTTGGTCCACGGACGGTTGTGTCATTCTTGTCCAGATCCCATTTGATTGAAATAGGCAAACAATTTCTGGATTTGGGGGGAACTATGAAATTGAAGGTGGTGTCTTCCTAATCAAACATTGGAACTTTGCGTAGACTTTTTTCCTTTTTATATGATCCTCTATTCGAATGCAAGGTTGGTTGAGGTACATGGGAAAACCAAATGAAGATGAGGTCCATCATGACCTAAGGTGGAATGATGAGTTGTAAAGAAAAGACTGTTCAGGAATAGTCTTGTGTTCGATGTTAAGACTGTGCCTGCATGGCATATGTTAGAAAGAGTCTGCTGCTTAGTTGTGGAGTACTATCATTTCGATATTATTGACTCGAGCTTTGCTACTTTGAGTTTCTGAGACTCTTTGGTTACGCCTGCAGCGATCCAGAGGGTTCTTTTCATTTTCTGAGAGCCTTCTTCTTTAGAGTTTGTCAAGATCAATTTTGATGGCAGTGTCAGAAATGATAAAGATGATTTAGGTTTTGTTATACGGGATCTGGATGCTAGGCTCTTGGCGGCGGAGGGGTCGCAGCTCTTTGACCTCGCCATCCCTGATGCTGAGCTCCGTACTGCTTCGACGAACATCATCTACACGAAACAGGAGTTACAAACTGAGAGGATCTTCATCGAGAGTGACTTTGCCACTATCATTGCATGGATCCAGGATGAGGTGAAGCATGTGGATGTTCATCTGCTTCTCCATGATATCTAGAGGTCCCTTCGTCATTTTATCGAGATGACTATTTGGCACATTTATCAAAAGGCTAACAATGATGTGGACTAGGTGGCCTCCTTTGTTGCCGAGCATACTGATGACTAGACATGGCATCAAGGTGATGCCTGAAGGAAAAATCGACTTTTTTCTTGTAGGATCTTCCAGATCTGATGAGATCTGAGGTGGAATATTTCAAAAAAATTATCCTACGATATTTTAGATCTAAGATCTATTAGATCTAATTTCTATTATCTGATATTAAATCTAAAATCATGATAAATAGAAAAATACCTATAGGGTAACTAGATTACCCTGTAGATGATCGCAGCAATGTTCGAGGTTCTAAAATAGCCACGCAGTCGTCTGGCCTCTATCGATATTCACTCGAGCAGGATCTGGATTGTCTTCTCCTCATGAATCTTTGCTCCAAAAATCAGATCTGGATCTGATCTGGAAGATCTTCAAAAGATCTTCTAAAGTTGGAGCAGCAGCTTCTCGATAAATCTCTACAGCCTTCTAATCAAAGAGCTACCACGCCTTGGACAAGCACCAGATGGACGTCCAACCTCTTGGACGTGAAGAGGGGAGGGAAAGAAGTAGAGGGAGCATGGAGAAGTAGAGAGGATTCGGGCTTTTATTGGTTATTGCACAGAGTCTCTAAACCCTAGGCGCAGACAGGGTTTAAATAGACCCTGCTGCGCCATGCAGTGCCACATCATTCGATCAATCAAAAAATTTTAATTAATTCTGAAAAAATTTTGATTGGTAGAGTGATATCATCTGATCATATCAGATAAGAATCTCCACAATCTCTCCTACTGTCGGTGCCAACACTGGATAAGCACAGTGAGATTGGCGCCCCACAGTCCAAGTTGATCAAAGGATCGACTTGTCTCTGATACCAGTTAAAGGATCGAGTTGTACATCGGATCGAATCAGATCAAATTAGAGGCAATGAAATTTCAAAAAATTTTCGACCCGACACGTTATGCATAGATTTAAATCAGATTTACTTAGCATTTATATCAGCATACAAAATAGAGAGGGATGATCTCATCACCTTGCATGAGTAGATGAATATCACAATCCAAAAAATATGGATCTGAAGGAGGTTTACAGATTAGCCGTGCACATGTCTAGCCTCTACAGGTATCCATCGGGATTAATCTTGAATTATTCTTTTTGATAGCCTTTCTGGATCTTAGATCAACACTTGATCTTCTTCCTAATCTCAACACTTGAGACTTTCTTGGCACAAAAAGAACTAGCCTAACAATCTTAGGTGTGAGGAGATGTGGACACTCAACTCTTTGAGCGTTGGACAGAGTGGTGAGGGAGAGGTGTGTGGATACAATGAGAGGTTATGAAAATCTAATTTTCATCTCCATTTGCAAACCCTAAAGGCAGCCTATTTTATAGACCCTTAATTTGAATTCAAAATTCAAACAAAAAGAGCTAAAATGACTAGTTGTTATCTTATGACAACACATTTCTTTTATTCAGATTTTCTTCTCAAGAAAAATCCATCTAAAAGGGAATGCCATCTCTCTCAAATAGGAAGATGAAGTGGGTACCAACACTTGACAGCCACTTATCCTTATCCAAGCAAGAGAGAGATAGGATGTGTGCCTTTCTTCCTTCTCCACAAGCTAAAATCAGAGAGGGGCATGTGGTCCCCTCATTCTTCTACACAATTTCATATACCATGCACATGTAGATGTTCCAAGAGAGAAGGAGATGTGTGCCTTTTTGGATCTCATCTAGAGGTGGCATGTTTCCTCCTTATTCCTTTCCAAAAAATCTATGCCAAATAAGAAAAGTTAAGGAAAAAAAATTAGCAAACTAATTAGCTTAGTCCAACCTAAATGAGGTGCCCAATATGGTACCCCACATGACCCAAATAGACTAGGTTAGGATGAAGGCTATTAATTTGATCTGAACCTTATCAAATAAGAAACTAAGTCCAGAAAAGAATTTAAGTTGAACCATGTGCTAGCATGGTGCACCTAAATCCAATAGGATTTCATCAAATCCTAATCTAATTGTGACTTCACAAGTCCAATTGGATCAATACAAGATCAAATCTCTTATTGTATGATCTCATAGATTTAATTCTGTCCAGTAGTAAGATATACCATGATCTTTATCATAGTATCATTGAAATTTTTTTCAATGAGTTGGAATAATTTCAACTTACACTCAATAAGAGTCATCGATCCATCATAATCCTAGTGAGTTCTCACAATCCATAAGTGATATCTAGCAATATGTAGTGACAACCCATCAGAACTGAAAAAGAACTTTAAGGTATAGTTATCATCTGATTCAGTTCTTCTATTGTGGATCCCAATAAGATTGAGGTGAAGGTTTACTCATCAAACCTCATATCTATCATATGATAGAATCATTCGATTCGAGTCCGATATGAAATCCAATAGAATTTTTTTCTATCTTTCACACTGCTATAGCCATGGCTTTAGGACTCAATATCATGATCTATATAGGACTACTTCTCCTCTACCAAGATCGATTGATCCCATCTTGGTACAACTCAATTCTTACAATAAAAAAATTACAGCCAACATATACCTCAAAGCTCCATATGGTTATAAAATCGAATTATGGTGTAGTCAAACTACAGTACCCTTAAGATGAACTATCGATATATTACAAATCAGAGAACTAAACATACAACCGCAGCTATGAACAAGTCACTGATGAGAAGGTAGGAATTTTTGTGACTGTTGGTGATTGGTCATGCTCAGTACCTTTGTTCTTAACAAGCATCTATACTTTTGCTCCAATATCTCTACACCATATATTTAAGACTCATCTATCCGAAGAAAATGATCATACATTAATCTTTCGGATCGATCACCGTCTCCATGATGATCCTACGATCAAAAATAATTTATGAGTTAATTATAATAACATATGTCTCAAATTCTCAACTCTTGAGAATATGTGTTTAAAAGTGATATATTTTTATATTTATTGAAGATATTTTTGATAATTTATGGTGCTAACATCTTCTTAAAAATCTAATTTTATGAATAAATTAAATTTTCTTATAAAAATAAATAATTTAAAAAATAAAATTAGAGCATATTTATGAAAAATAGATATTAATTTAATTGAGTAATTTAAGCATCAAAATGATGAAAATTTTATGAAGAATTTATTGAATATTTTTTTTTTATTTTTTAGGTAAAAAATTAGAGCAAAAATCGAGCTAAAATATCCTAAAAAATAAAAAATATTACCTTCGATGCATGGTGGACCGGTCGCTCGGTCCACAGAGCCAGGGCGCGATCCACAGAAAATTTCACACGGTCCACAAGCATGGCTCACAGTGAGAGAAGGATTCTGGATGCGATCCAATGGTTGAAATTCATCTCGATCTAGATCTGACGGTCAACATCCATTGCCAGTTTATAAGAGGGATTTTTGCGCGATCCGACGGCCTAGAAGCGATCCATCAAGCGATCGGATGGTTGAGGATGTTCTCGACTTTGAATAGGAGATCTTTTGCATGATTCGATGGTCAAAACTTCATCAGAACCCAGATCGAATGGTTGACATTCGATCCGACTTTGATTCGGATTAAAATATTGATTTTCTGGGCAGATCTGGGCAGTTCAAGCCTGATCCGATGGCCAGGAATATTTCTAAGAGGATTAATATGATTTCTAAAGAATTTAGGACTCTTTCTCCTATCAAAAAATTATGAAAAATTTATCTATAAATAGGAGGTCCGAAAATAAGCTTTGTGAGCAGAAAATTTGAGTAGAAAGTATAGAAAAAAAGAGATATAAAGTTTTCAATTTTGCTTGGTGAGATCAATCCTAACCCTAATCCTAACTATTTTTTTAGTATTAATTACTATTTTTTTTTAAATTCACCTAAAATTCACCCACATCAACCTAATAAAAATCACATGACAAGAGTAGAAATTTAATTTTTTAGAAGCATTCATCATCTTAGATTTTCTTTTGGTGATCGCTGGAGACAAGGTAAGCTTTCAAGTTTGATTAATTTCATGCATCTAATTTAGTTGCATAGAATCCCTTGTTTGAAATTGGTGGTGCATATTCATCTCAAATCAATTTAAGGGCAGCACCTATAATAAGATAAGGTGGAGATCTCAGCATCCTTTTTTAGCCTAAAAACAATCAACCAGCATCCTGTATTAACTCAAACCTAACTAAAAATCAAGTAGATATGGGCCCCTAGGATCAATTGAGTTCAGTTTGAGTATTGTGGTTAAGTCAAGTACAAAGTAAGTTTGGACTCATCTCTAAAACTAATGTCTAAGGCTAGAGGTTACAGAGGCTCTTTTTAAGTGGACTCATGGTTATTTAATTGATTTTGTTAGCTTATCTGGTCAATTCAATTGGTGTCTAAGGCAAGCAATGGGAGGACCCCCATGACCTCACCTCTTACCTGGCTAGTTGAAGGAAGTGAGAACAAACCCAATTTGTATCTAGACTAAGCCACTCTATATCGAGCTGTTACATCTAAGAAATCCGTAGGTGTCTAGATTTAACTGTTTGCTAACATGATTGCAATTAACACTTAACCATAACTAATTCTTCTCATTTTACGTCTTTAGGTCTAAGACTTTTCTTAAGGATCTCACCTTTAGAACTTTTCTCTTTCTTTCTTTTCTCTTCTTTTTCTCCTCTTTCTTCTTAAAAAAAAAATCTTAACAACACACATATTAGGATTTGCACTAATACATGCATGGTATAATTTTTTCTGATCTAGTTGAACTTAATCCTGAAATTGAATGACTGATCCATGTTACACTTAATAATCAAATGGCTAGAAATTTTGAGAACCACATAGGCAGATGAAGGAATATTTTATTCCTTCCACCTAAATCCATCGATGTTCTCATCATTCTATGGGATCAAATATTCTGACTCTAGTCCTGAGGTCGATTTGAACCTACTAGTCCAAAAATTAGATAAAGTTGACCTTCTTATAGATAAATGCCTAGCTTTAGATCTACAATCTCCTGTGCAATACATTCCATCTCTCAATTATCAAGAGATTTATTCTATCTGTGCTAGTCCAGCCCATCATATGAGTGAATATTCCACGACTGCATAGTTTTCACCTTTCATCCAAGAACAAGTTCAAACTGCTCAAGGTTACTCCAATCCTGTCAATAACCCATTCTTAAATGCATATAACCAAGATTGAAGGAACCATCCTAATTTTTTTTGGAGACCCCAATAGACTTGGCTCAGATCCAAATTTTTTCTATGCAAAACTTTCAGAATAGGCCCCAATATCAAAATTATGCTTATAATAGAGGTCAGCCTACTCAGCCATCCTATTACAATCAGTCTTCATACCTACCTCTTCAACAGACTCCTCTAGCCGATGATAGGTTT
This sequence comes from Elaeis guineensis, assembly GCF_000442705.2. Classification (NCBI taxonomy): domain Eukaryota; kingdom Viridiplantae; phylum Streptophyta; class Magnoliopsida; order Arecales; family Arecaceae; genus Elaeis; species Elaeis guineensis. The sequence goes on from NC_026003.2 coordinate 2,896,496, forward strand.
AGTCAACTTCAACAAATGATTATGATCCAACAGCAATCCCTCACCAGGCTAGAAGTACAAATAAGTCAATTAGCTGAATCTTCTATGAGGAGAGAACTAGATCAATTGCCAAACGAACCAATACTGAATTTTAAAAATGATCCACCCATCCACCAACCACTTGGACCTAGTCATCAGTCCAATGTCCCACCTAAGAATTCTCAATTTGAAAATAATAAAGTAATCTATGAGCTTAGAAGTAATAGGATTCTTAAGGACCCATATTCAAACCAGATGAGAGAGGCTAACACTAATGCTAATCAAAATGAAAATTTAAAAAAAAAAGTTAGTACTGAGGCTAACCCAATAAAAGAATCTGAGTCCAAAATTGATACTGAGAAGAGAGCAGATGAGCTACCCAAGATATATCCATCAAAAGTTTTATTTTCTTCAGCCCTAAAAGTCGGTTCTTCTTCTTTAGAATCACCATCCCCTCCAGAATTGAAATCGTCCTCAGTCATACTTGAGAATATATGTTTAGAATCAAATGACATCTTTCCAGTATCCATTACATCGAAATTAACTCCTAAATTAAAAACTCAATTTATGAGCATTATAGAAGAATAAATAGAAAAAATTCTCGATAAATAAGGGTCTGTGAATGGATTTGTGAACTATCTTTCTAAAATTAAGAACGAGGATGTGAACTACATTCTAAAAATTAATAATAAAATATTAAAATTTATTTTAGATCATTTTTTTGAGATTGACAATTCAAAACTATTGAAATTTATCAATCCAATATTCGACACGAGATAGGTGAGAGAATCAGCATGGTCTGACTGAAGACGGTAAACTTAACACTTCCTGAGAGGCAATTCAAATTTTAATTTTTAATTTTATACTTTTTGCTATCTTTTATATTTTGTTTAGGTTAATCAAGTCTTACTTAGTGTCTTTTGTAGAGATCTGAAGATAATCTTGACTAAGTTGGGAGGAGAATTAATTTTAAAAAAAAAATTTGGATTAGATGCCATCTCTCTTTTTCTTTCTCTTTGCATGCACCCTTCATTTTTTCTACTCCATTAAGGACAATGTCGATTAAGTTGGGGGGGAGAATAAAAAATTTTTTAAGTCTTCAAGTAAGTTAGTATTTAGTATTTAAGCATCTGATTATACTTAAGAATCAAGTTATACCAAGTATTTTAAAAGAAAATTGATGTATAGATTAGAGAGTTTGTGAGATATTGAAGGATCAAGTATTAAAAAAACTCGATAAAGAGTTAAGTTTAGAACTTAAACAATTTTTTTTTAGCATTTCTAAATTTTTCTACCAGTATCAAAGAAAAGTTAACTTTTGATGGACTTGTGTAGAGCAACTATATATTTCTTCATATATTTAAATAAAAAAAAAGAAGAAGAGTTTTCAAGTACTTCATGCTGAGTAATTGAAACTTTTTGCCTAAGTAAGCATTGAGTTTCGCGTTAAAAAGTATGAAGAACAAAGAAGCTTTGTTGTAAAGCTAGTTTTAACTCGTAGCCTGTTTGATTCGAACAAGTAGGTCCGAGGAGTATTCTATACCTAGTGTCCTAAAGCTATTTGGTTTGGGAGTCATTGGTTGAAAACTCGCTACATGGGTCAAACAGAAAGCTTAAGGGGTTAAGACACTCAATAGCAGTACAACGTTTAAAAAAAAAAGAAAGAGAAAAAAAAAATAAATCAATAAATGAAGGATGGAAGTAACAATATACTTGTCTATACGAAGGTTAATAATTTGAAGATAAAGGTAGCAATAATTTAAAAAAATTTAAAAAAAATTTAGTATTCTTAGTTTAACTCTCATATTGACTAGTATTAATATCCCAATGACATACCTCATTTACACTCTACTGAACATCAGTGGCCCTTTTGAAAATTATTTTGATGAAATTTGAGATTTTAAGTTAAATGGTACTTAATTCTAAATTCTTTCTTTACTCGAGGACGAGCAAAGTTCAAGTTGGGAGGTGTGATAAGTGATATATTTTTATATTTATTGAAGGTATTTTTGATAATTTATGGTGCTAACATCTTCTTAAAAATCTAATTTTATGAATAAATTAAATTTTTTTATAAAAATAAATAATTTAAAAAAAAATAAAATTAAAACATATTTATGAAAAATAGATGTTAATTTAATTGAGTAATTTAAGCACCAAAATGATGAAAAATTTTAAAAAAATTTAATGCATATTTTTTTCTATTTTTTAGGCAAAAAATTGGAGCAAAAATCAAACCAAAATATCCTAAAAAATAAAATATTACCTTCGATGCACGGTAGATTGGTCGCTCGATCCACAGAGCCAGGGTGCGGTCCATAAAAAATTTTACGCGATCCACAAGCATGGCTCACAGTGAGAGAAAAATTCTAAATGCGATCCAATGACTAAAATTCATCCTGACTCAGATCCAATGGTCAGCATCCATTACTGATTTATAAGAGGGGTTTTTACACGATCCGACGATCCAGAAGCGATCCGTCAAGCGATCGAATGGTTGAGGA